>NW_028188439.1:0-168000 GCF_964204655.1 Triturus cristatus
GCCTGGCTGAAGACGGCTGAAATGACAGAAACCGGTCCTAGGAAGCTTGTTTCTGGTACAGGGAAGGCATGGCTTGGCAGTTCGGGCAGGACTGTTCCCATGAGGCACAGGGTCAGACTGATTTGCATATGGCCATGTCTGAAGTGGGGTGGCAGAGTGGGCTAAAGAATGGTGATGGATCAAACTCGGATCTGTTGACTGGGTGTGAGTGTTTGATTGGTTCTGATGCTCCGTCCATCACCACCCCCTTTTGTACTGCTTTGTTCGCCATAAGTTGGCAGGGTATGCTCAGACGTGAGTCCCTTCCTCACTTTGCCACTGGATTCAAGCAAGCCTGGCTGAAGACGGCTGAAATGCCAGAAACCGGTCCTAGGAAGCTTGTTTCCGGTCCAGGGAAGGCATGGCGTGGCAGTTCGGGCTGCACTGTCCCCATGAGGCACAGGGTCAGACTGATTTGCATATGGCCATGTCTGAACTGGGGTGGCAGAGTGGGCTAAAGAACGGTGATGGATCAAAGTCGGATCTGTTGACTGGTTGTGAGTGTTTGATTGGATCTGATGCTCCATCCATCACCACCCCCTTTTGTACTGCTTTGTTCGCCATAAGTTGGCAGGGTATGCTCAGACGTGAGTCCCTTGCTCACTTTGCCACTGGATTCAAGCAATCCTGGCTGAAGACGGCTGAAATGCCAGAAACCGGTCCTTAGAAGCTTGTTTCCGGTCCAGGAAAGGCATGGTTTGGCAGTTCGGGCTGGACTGTTCCCATGAGGCACAGGGTCAGACTGATTTGCATGTCTGAACTGGGGTGGCAGAGTGGGCTAAAGCACGGTGATGGATCAAACTCGGATCTATTGACTGGGTGTGAGTGTTTGATTGGTTCTGATGCTCAGTCCATCACCACCCCCTTTTGTACTGCTTTGTTCGCCATAAGTTGGCAGGGTATGCTCAGACGTGAGTCCCTTGCTCACTTTGCCACTGGATTTAAGCAAGCCTGGCTGAAGACGGCTGAAATGACAGAAACCGGTCCTAGGAAGCTTGTTTCTGGTACAGGGAAGGCATGGCTTGGCAGTTCGGGCAGGACTGTTCCCATGAGGCACAGGGTCAGACTGATTTGCATATGGCCATGTCTGAACTGGGGTGGCAGAGTGGGCTAAAGAATGGTGATGGATCAAACTCGGATCTGTTGACTGGGTGTGAGTGTTTGATTGGTTCTGATGCTCCGTCCATCACCACCCCTTTTTGTACTGCTTTGTTCGCCATAAGTTGGCAGGGTATGCTCAGACGTGAGTCCCTTCCTCACTTTGCCACTGGATTCAAGCAAGCCTGGCTGAAGACGGCTGAAATGCCAGAAACCGGTCCTAGGAAGCTTGTTTCCGGTCCAGGGAAGGCATGGCGTGGCAGTTCGGGCTGCACTGTCCCCATGAGGCACAGGGTCAGACTGATTTGCATATGGCCATGTCTGAACTGGGGTGGCAGAGTGGGCTAAAGAACGGTGATGGATCAAAGTCGGATCTGTTGACTGGTTGTGAGTGTTTGATTGGATCTGATGCTCCATCCATCACCACCCCCTTTTGTACTGCTTTGTTCGCCATAAGTTGGCAGGGTATGCTCAGACGTGAGTCCCTTGCTCACTTTGCCACTGGATTCAAGCAATCCTGGCTGAAGACGGCTGAAATGCCAGAAACCGGTCCTTAGAAGCTTGTTTCCGGTCCAGGGAAGGCATGGCGTGGCAGTTCGGGCTGCACTGTCCCCATGAGGCACAGGGTCAGACTGATTTGCATATGGCCATGTCTGAAATGGGGTGGCAGAGTGGGCTAAAGAACGGTGATGGATCAAACTTGGATCTGTTGACTGGGTGTGAGTGTTTGATTGGTTCTGATGCTCCGCCCATCACCACCCCCTTTTGTACCGCTTTGTTTCCCATAAGTTGGCAGGGTATGCTCAGACGTGAGTCCCTTGCTCATTTTGCCACTGGATTCAAGCAAGCCTGGCTGAAGACGGCTGAAATGCCAGAAACCGGTCCTAGGAAGCTTGTTTCCGGTCCAGGGAAGGCATGGCTTGGCAGTTCGGGCTGGACTGTTCCCATGAGGCACAGGGTCAGACTGATTTGCATATGGCCATGTCTTAACTGGGGTGGCAGAGTGGGCTTAAGAACGGTGTTGGATCAAACTCGGATATGTTGACAGGGTGTGAGTGTTTGATTGGTTCTGATGCTCTGTCCATCACCACACTCTTTTGTACCGCTTTGTTCGCCATAAGTTGGCAGGGTATGCTCAGATGTGAGTCCCTTGCTCACTTTGCCACTGGATTCAAGCAAGCCTGGCTGAAGACGGCTGAAATGCCAGAAACCGTCCTAAGAAACTTGTTTCCTGTCCAGGGAAGGCATGGCTTGGCAGTTCGGGCTGGACTGCTCCCATGAGGCACAGGGTCAGACTGATTTGCATATGGCCATGTCTGAACTGGGGTGGCAGAGTGGGCTAAAGAACGGTGATGGATCAAACACGGATCTGTTGACTGGGTGTGAGTGTTTGATTGTTTCTGATGCTCCGTCCATCACCACCCCCTTTTGTACTGCTTTGTTCGCCATGAGTTGGCAGGGTATGCTCAGACGTGAGTCCCTTGCTCACTTTGCCACTGGATTCAAGCAAGCCTGGCTGAAGACGGCTGAAATGCCAGAAACCGGTCCTAGGAAGCTTGTTTCTGGTCCAGGGAAGGCATGGCTTGGCAGTTCGGGCTGGACTGTTCGCATGAGGTACAGGGTCAGACTGATTTGCATATGGCCATGTCTGAACTGGGGTGGCAGAGTGGGCTAAAGCACGGTGATGGATCAAACTCGGATCTGTTGATTGGGTGTAGGTGTTTGATTGGTTCTGATGCTCCGTCCATCACCACCCCCTTTTGTACTGCTTTGTTCGCCATAAGTTGGCAGGGTATGCTCAGACGTGAGTACCTTGCTCAATTTGCCACTGGATTCAAGCAAGCCTGGCTGAAGACGGCTGAAATGCCAGAAACCGGTCCTAGGAAGCTTGTTTCCGGTCCAGGGAAGGCATGGCTTGGCAGTTCGGGCTGGACTGTTCCCATGAGGCACACGGTCATACTGATTTGCATATGGCCATGTCTGAACTGGGGTAGCAGAGTGGGCTAAAGAACGGTGATGGATCAAACTCGGATCTGTTGACTGGGTGTGAGTGTTTGATTGTTTCTGATGCTCCGTCCATCACCACCCCCTTTTGTACTGCTTTGTTCGCCATGAGTTGGCAGGGTATGCTCAGACGTGAGTCCCTTGCTCACTTTGCCGCTGGATTCAAGCAAGCCTGGCTGAAGACGGCTGAAATGCCAGAAACTGGTCCTGGGAAGCTTGTTTCCGGTCCAGGGAAGGCATGGCTTGGCAGTTTGGGCTGGACTGTTCCCATGAAACACAGGGTCAGACTGATTTGCATATGGCCATGTCTGAACTGGGGTGGCAGAGTGGGCTAAAGAACGGTGATGGATCAAAGTCGGATTTGTTGACTGGGTGTGAGTGTTTGATTGGTTCTGATGCTCCGTCCATCACCACCCCCTTTTGTACCGCTTTGTTCGCCATAAGTTGGCAGGGTATGCTCAGACGTGGGTCCCTTGCTCACTTTGCCACCTGATTCAAGCAAGCCTGGCTGAAGACGGCTGAAATGCCAGAAACCCGTCCTAGGAAACGTGTTTCCTGTCCAGGGAAGACATTGCTTGGCAATTCGGGCTGGACTGTTCCCATGAGGCACAGGGTCAGACTGATTTTCATATGGCCATGTCTGAACTGGGGTGGCAGAGTGGGCTAAAGAACGGTGATGGATCAAAGTCGGATCTGTTGACTGGGTGTGAGTGTTTGATTGGTTCTGATGCTCCGTCCATCACCACCCCCTTTTGTACCGCTTTGTTCGCCATAAGTTGGCAGGGTATGCTCAGACGTGAGTCCCTTGCTCACTTTGCCACTGGATTCCAGCAAGCCTGGCTGAAGACGGCTGAAATGCCAGAAATCCGTCCTAGGAAATTTGTTTCCTGTTCAGGGAAGGCATGGCTTGGCAGTTTGGGCTGGACTGCTCCCATGAGGCACAGGGTCAGACTGATTTGCATATGGCCATGTCTGAACTGGGGTGGCAGAGTGGGCTAAAGAACGGTGATGGATCAAACACGGATCTGTTGACTGGGTGTGAGTGTTTGATTGGTTCTGATGCTCCGTCCATCACCACCCCCTTTTGTACTGCTTTGTTCGCCATAAGTTGGCAGGGTATGCTCAGATGTGAGTCCCTTGCTCACTTTACCACTGGATTCAAGTAAGCCGGGCTGAAGACGGCTGAAATGCCAGAAACCGGTTCTAGGAAGCTTGTTTCCGGTCCAGGGAAGGCATGGCTTGGCAGTTCGGGCTGGACTGTTCCCATGAGGCACAGGGTCAGACTGATTTGCATATGGCCATGTCTGAACTGGGGTGGCAGAGTGGGCTAAAGAACGGTGATGGATCAAAGTCGGATCTGTTGACTGGGTGTGAGTGTTTGATTGGTTCTGATGCTCCGTCCATCACCACCCCCTTTTGTACCGCTTTGTTCGCCATAAGTTGGCAGGGTATGCTCAGACGTGAGTCCCTTGCTCACTTTGCCACTGGATTCCAGCAAGCCTGGCTGAAGACGGCTGAAATGCCAGAAATCCGTCCTAGGAAATTTGTTTCCTGTTCAGGGAAGGCATGGCTTGGCAGTTTGGGCTGGACTGCTCCCATGAGGCACAGGGTCAGACTGATTTGCATATGGCCATGTCTGAACTGGGGTGGCAGAGTGGGCTAAAGCACGGTGATGGATCAAACTCGGATCTGTTGACTAGGTGTGAGTGTTTGATTGGTTCTGATGCTCCGTCCATCACCACCCCCTTTTGTACTGCTTTGTTCGCCATAAGTTGGCAGGGTATGCTCAGACGTGAGTACCTTGCTCACTTTGCCACTGGATTCAAGCAAGCCTGGCTGAAGACAGCTGACATGCCAGAAACCGGTCCTAGGAAGCTTGTTTCCGGTCCAGGGAAGGCATGGCTTGGCAGTTCGGGCTGGACTGTTCCCATGAGGCACATGGTCAGACTGATTTGCATATGGCCATGTCTGAACTGGGGTAGCAGAGTGGGCTAAAGAACGGTGATGGATCAAACTCGGATCTGTTGACTGGGTGTGAGTGTAGGATTGTTTCTGATGCTCCGTCCATCACCACCCCCTTTAGTACTGCTTTGTTCGCCATGAGTTGGCAGGGTATGCTCAGACGTGAGTCCCTTGCTCACTTTGCCACTGGATTCAAGCAAGCCTGGCTGAAGACGGCTGAAATGCCAGAAACTGGTCCTAGGAAGCTTGTTTCCGGTCCAGGGAAGGCATGGCTTGGCAGTTTGGGCTGGACTGTTCCCATGAGGCACAGGGTCAGACTGATTTGCATATGGCCATGTCTGAACTGGGGTGACAAAGTGGGCTAAAGAACGGTGATGGATCAAAGTCGGATTTGTTGACTGGGTGTGAGTGTTTGATAGGTTCTGATGCTCCGTCCATCACCACCCCCTTTTGTACCTCTTTGTTCGCCATAAGTTTGCAGGGTATGCTCAGACGTGGGTCCCTTGCTCACTTTGCCACCTGATTCAAGCAAGCCTGGCTGAAGACGGCTGAAATACCAGAAACCCGTCCTAGGAAACGTGTTTCCTGTCCAGGGAAGACATTGCTTGGCAATTCGGGCTGGACTGTTCCCATGAGGCACAGGGTCAGACTGATTTGCATATGGCCATGTCTTAACTGGGGTGGCAGAGTGGGCTAAAGAACGGTGATGGATCAAACTCGGATCTGTTGACAGGGTGTGAGTGTTTGATTGGTTCTGATGCTCCGTCCATCACCACACTCTTTTGTACCGCTTTGTTCGCCATAAGTTGGCAGGGTATGCTCAGATGTGAGTCCCTTGCTCACTTTGCCACTGGATTCAAGCACGCCTGGCTGAAGACGGCTGAAATGACAGAAACCGGTCCTAGGAAGCTTGTTTCCGGTCCAGGGAAGGCATGGCTTGGCAGTTCGGGCTGGACTGTTCCCATGAGGCACAGGGTCAGACTGATTTGCATATGGCCATGTCTGAACTGGGGTGGCAGAGTGGGCTAAAGCACGGTGATGGATCAAACTCGGATCTGTTGACTGGGTGTGAGTGTTTGATTGGTTCTGATGCTCAGTCCATCACCACCCCCTTTTGTACTGCTTTGTTCGCCATAAGTTGGCAGGGTATGCTCAGACGTGAGTCCCTTGCTCACTTTGCCACTGGATTTAAGCAAGCCTGGCTGAAGACGGCTGAAATGACAGAAACCGGTCCTAGGACGCTTGTTTCTGGTACAGGGAAGGCATGGCTTGGCAGTTCGGGCTGGACTGTTCCCATGAGGCACAGGGTCAGACTGATTTGCATATGGCCATGTCTGAACTGGGGTGGCAGAGTGGGCTAAAGAATGGTGATGGATCAAACTCGGATCTGTTGACTGGGTGTGAGTGTTTGATTGGTTCTGATGCTCCGTCCATCACCACCCCCTTTTTTACTGCTTTGTTCGCCATAAGTTGACAGGGTATGCTCAGACGTGAGTCCCTTCCTCACTTTGCCACTGGATTCAAGCAAGCCTGGCTGAAGACGGCTGAAATGCCAGAAACCGGTCCTAGGAAGCTTGTTTCCGGTCCAGGGAAGGCATGGCGTGGCAGTTCGGGCTGCACTGTCCCCATGAGGCACAGGGTCAGACTGATTTGCATATGGCCATGTCTGAACTGGGGTGGCAGAGTGGGCTAAAGAACGGTGATGGATCAAAGTCGGATCTGTTGACTGGTTGTGAGTGTTTGATTGGATCTGATGCTCCATCCATCACCACCCCCTTTTGTACTGCTTTGTTCGCCATAAGTTGGCAGGGTATGCTCAGACGTGAGTCCCTTGCTCACTTTGCCACTGGATTCAAGCAATCCTGGCTGAAGACGGCTGAAATGCCAGAAACCGGTCCTTAGAAGCTTGTTTCCGGTCCAGGAAAGGCATGGCTTGGCAGTTCGGGCTGGACTGTTCCCATGAGGCACAGGGTCAGACTGATTTGCATGTCTGAACTGGGGTGGCAGAGTGGGCTAAAGAACGGTGATGGATCAAACTCGGATCTGTTGACTGGGTGTGAGTGTTTGAATGGTTCTGATGCTCCGTCCATCACCACCCCCTTTTGTACCGCTTTGTTCGCCATAAGTTGGCAGGGTATGCTCAGACGTGATTCTCTTGCTCACTTTGCCACTGGATTCAAGCAAGCCTAGCTGAAGACGTCTGAAATGCCAGAAACCGGTCCTAGGAAGCTTGTTTCCGGTCCAGGGAAGGCATGGCTTGGCAGTTTGGGCTGGTCTGTTCCCATGAGGCACAGGGTCAGATTGATTTGCATATGGCCATGTCTGAAATGGGGTGGCAGAGTGGGCTAAAGAACGGTGATGGATCAAACTTGGATCTGTTGACTGGGTGTGAGTGTTTGATTGGTTCTGATGCTCCGTCCATCACCACCCCCTTTTGTACCGCTTTGTTCGCCATAAGTTGGCAGGGTATGCTCAGACGTGAGTCCCTTGCTCATTTTGCCACTGGATTCAAGCAAGCCTGGCTGAAGACGGCTGAAATGCCAGAAACCGGTCCTAGGAAGCTTGTTTCCGGTCCAGGGAAGGCATGGCTTGGCAGTTCGGGCTGGACTGTTCCCATGAGGCACAGGGTCAGACTGATTTGCATATGGCCATGTCTTAACTGGGGTGGCAGAGTGGGCTTAAGAACGGTGTTGGATCAAACTCGGATCTGTTGACAGGGTGTGAGTGTTTGATTGGTTCTGATGCTCTGTCCATCACCACACTCTTTTGTACCGCTTTGTTCGCCATAAGTTGGCAGGGTATGCTCAGATGTGAGTCCCTTGCTCACTTTGCCACTGGATTCAAGCAAGCCTGGCTGAAGACGGCTGAAATGCCAGAAACCGGTCCTAGGAAGCTTGTTTCCGGTCCAGGGAAGGCATGGCTTGGCAGTTCGGGCTGGACTGTTCCCATGAGGCACACGGTCAGACTGATTTGCATATGGCCATGTCTGAACTGGGGTAGCAGAGTGGGCTAAAGAACGGTGATGGATCAAACTCGGATCTGTTGACTGGGTGTGAGTGTTTGATTGTTTCTGATGCTCCGTCCATCACCACCCCCTTTTGTACTGCTTTGTTCGCCATGAGTTGGCAGGGTATGCTCAGACGTGAGTCCCTTGCTCACTTTGCCGCTGGATTCAAGCAAGCCTGGCTGAAGACGGCTGAAATGCCAGAAACTGGTCCTGGGAAGCTTGTTTCCGGTCCAGGGAAGGCATGGCTTGGCAGTTTGGGCTGGACTGTTCCCATGAAACACAGGGTCAGACTGATTTGCATATGGCCATGTCTGAACTGGGGTGGCAGAGTGGGCTAAAGAACGGTGATGGATCAAAGTCGGATTTGTTGACTGGGTGTGAGTGTTTGATTGGTTCTGATGCTCCGTCCATCACCACCCCCTTTTGTACCGCTTTGTTCGCCATAAGTTGGCAGGGTATGCTCAGACGTGGGTCCCTTGCTCACTTTGCCACCTGATTCAAGCAAGCCTGGCTGAAGACGGCTGAAATGCCAGAAACCCATCCTAGGAAACGTGTTTCCTGTCCAGGGAAGACATTGCTTGGCAATTCGGGCTGGACTGTTCCCATGAGGCACAGGGTCAGACTGATTTTCATATGGCCATGTCTGAACTGGGGTGGCAGAGTGGGCTAAAGAACGGTGATGGATCAAAGTCGGATCTGTTGACTGGGTGTGAGTGTTTGATTGGTTCTGATGCTCCGTCCATCACCACCCCCTTTTGTACCGCTTTGTTCGCCATAAGTTGGCAGGGTATGCTCAGACGTGAGTCCCTTGCTCACTTTGCCACTGGATTCCAGCAAGCCTGGCTGAAGACGGCTGAAATGCCAGAAATCCGTCCTAGGAAATTTGTTTCCTGTTCAGGGAAGGCATGGCTTGGCAGTTTGGGCTGGACTGCTCCCATGAGGCACAGGGTCAGACTGATTTGCATATGGCCATGTCTGAACTGGGGTGGCAGAGTGGGCTAAAGAACGGTGATGGATCAAACACGGATCTGTTGACTGGGTGTGAGTGTTTGATTGGTTCTGATGCTCCGTCCATCACCACCCCCTTTTGTACTGCTTTGTTCGCCATAAGTTGGCAGGGTATGCTCAGATGTGAGTCCCTTGCTCACTTTACCACTGGATTCAAGTAAGCCGGGCTGAAGACGGCTGAAATGCCAGAAACCGGTTCTAGGAAGCTTGTTTCCGGTCCAGGGAAGGCATGGCTTGGCAGTTCGGGCTGGACTTTTCCCATGAGGCACAGGGTCAGACTGATTTGCATGTCTGAACTGGGGTGGCAGAGTGGGCTAAAGAACGGTGATGGATCAAACTCGGATCTGTTGACTGGGTGTGAGTGTTTGAATGGTTCTGATGCTCCGTCCATCACCACCCCCTTCTGTACCGCTTTGTTCGCCATAAGTTGGCAGGGTATGCTCAGACGTGAGTCCCTTGCTCACTTTGCCACTGGATTCAAGCAAGCCTGGCTTAAGACGGCTGAAATGCCAGAAACCGGTCCTAGGAAGCTTGTTTCCGGTCCAGGGAAGGCATGGCTTGGCAGTTCGGGCTGGACTGTTCCCATGAGGCACAGGGTCAGACTGATTTGCATATGGCCATGTCTGAAATGGGGTGGGAGAGTTGGCTAAAGAACGGTGATGGATCAAACTCGGATCTGTAGTCTGGGTGTGAGTGTTTGATTGGTTCTGATGCTCCGTCCATCACCACACCCTTTTGTACCGCTTTGTTCGCCATAAGTTGGCAGGGTATGCTCAGACGTGAGTCCCTTGCTCACTTTGCCACTGGATTCAAGCAAGCCTGGCTGAAGACGGCTGAAATACCAGAAACCGGTCCTAGGAAGCTTGTTTCCGGTCCAGGGAAGGCATGGCTTGGCAGTTCGGGCTGGACTGTTCCCATGAGGCACAGGGTCAGACTGATTTGCATATGGCCATGTCTTAACTGGGGTGGAGGAGTGGGCTAAAGAACGGTGATGGATCAAACTCGGATCTGTTGACAGGGTGTGAGTGTTTGATTGGTTCTGATGCTCCGTCCATCACCACACCCTTTTGTACCGCTTTGTTCGCCATAAGTTGGCAGGGTATGCTCAGACGTGAGTCCCTTGCTCACTTTGCCACTGGATTCAAGCACGCCTGGCTGAAGACGGCTGAAATGCCAGAAACCGGTCCTAGGAAGCTTGTTTCCGGTCCAGGGAAGGCATGGCTTGGCAGTTCGGGCTGGACTGTTCCCATGAGGCACAGGGTCAGACTGATTTGCATATGGCCATGTCTGAACTGGGGTGGCAGAGTGGGCTAAAGCACGGTGATGGATCAAACTCGGATCTATTGACTGGGTGTGAGTGTTTGATTGGTTCTGATGCTCAGTCCATCACCACCCCCTTTTGTACTGCTTTGTTCGCCATAAGTTGGCAGGGTATGCTCAGACGTGAGTCCCTTGCTCACTTTGCCACTGGATTTAAGCAAGCCTGGCTGAAGACGGCTGAAATGACAGAAACCGGTCCTAGGAAGCTTGTTTCCGGTACAGGGAAGGCATGGTTTGGCAGTTCGGGCTGGACTGTTCCCATGAGGCACAGGGTCAGACTGATTTGCATATGGCCATGTCTGAACTGGGGTGGCAGAGTGGGCTAAAGAACGGTGATGGATCAAACTCGGATCTGTTGACTGGTTGTGAGTGTTTGATTGGTTCTGATCCTCCGTCCATCACCACACCCTTTTGTACCGCTTTGTTCGCCATAAGTTGGCAGGGTATGCTCAGACGTGAGTCCCTTGCTCACTTTGCCACTGGATTTAAGCAAGCCTCGCTGAAGACGGCTGAAATACCAGAAACCGGTCCTAGGAAGCTTGTTTCCGGTCCAGGGAAGGCATGGCTTGGCAGTTCGGGCTGGACTGTTCCCATGAGGCACAGGGTCAGACTGATTTGCATATGGCCATGTCTTAACTGGGGTGGAGGAGTGGGCTAAAGAACGGTGATGGATCAAACTCGGATCTGTTGACAGGGTGTGAGTGTTTGATTGGTTCTGATGCTCCGTCCATCACCACACCCTTTTGTACCGCTTTGTTCGCCATAAGTTGGCAGGGTATGCTCAGACGTGAGTCCCTTGCTCACTTTGCCACTGGATTCAAGCAAGCCTGGCAGAAGACGGCTGAAATGCCAGAAAACTGCCCTAGGAAGCTTGTTTCCGGTCCAGGGAAGGCATGGTTTGGCAGTTCGGGCTGGACTGTTCCCGTGAGGCACAGGGTCAGACTGATTTGCATATGGCCATGTATGAACTGGGGTGGCAGAGTGGGCTAAAGCACGGTGATGGATCAAACTCTGATCTGTTGACTGGGTGTGAGTGTTTGATTGGTTCTGATGCTCCGTCCATAACCACCCCCTTTTGTACTGCTTTGTTCGCCATGAGTTGGCAGGGTATGCTCAGACGTGAGTCCCTTGCTCACTTTGCCACTGGATTCAAGCAAGCCTGGCTGAAGACGGCTGAAATGCCAGAAACCGGTCCTGGGAAGCTTGTTTCCGGTCCAGGGAAGTCATGGCTTGGCAGTTTGGGCTGGACTGTTCCCATGATGCACAGTGTCAGACTGATTTGCATATGGCCATGTCTGAACTGGGGTGGCAGAGTGGACTAAAGAACGGTGATGGATCAAAGTCGGATCTGTTGACTGGGTGTGAGTGTTTGGTTGGTTCTGATGCTCCGTCCATCACCACCCCCTTTTCTACTGCTTTGTTCACCATAAGTTGGCAGGGTATGCTCAGACGTGAGTACCTTGCTCACTTTGCCACTGGATTCAAGCAAGCCTGGCTGAAGACGGCTGAAATGCCAGAAACCCGTCCTAGGAAACTTGTTTCCTGTCCAGGGAAGGCATGGCTTGGCAGTTCGGGCTGGACTGCTCCCATGAGGCACAGGGTCAGACTGATTTGCATATGGCCATGTCTGAACTGGGGTGGCAGAGTGGTCTAAAGAACGGTGATGGATCAAACACGGATCTGTTTACTGGGTGTGAGTGTTTGATTTGTTCTGATGCTCCGTCCATCACCACCCCCTTTTGTACCGCTTTGTTCACCATAAGTTGACAGGGTATGCTCAGACGTGAGTCCTTTGCTCACTTTGCCAGTGGATTCAAGCAAGCCTGGCTGAAGACGGCTGAAATGCCAGAAACCGGTCCTAGGAAGCTTGTTTCCGGTCCAGGGAAGGCATGGCTTGGCAGTTCGGGCTGGACTGTTCCCATGAGGCACAGGGTCAGACTGATTTGCATATGGCCATGTCTGAACTGGGGTGGCAGAGTGGGCTAAAGCACGGTGATGGATCAAACTCGGATCTGTTGACTGGGTGTGAGTGTTTGATTGGTTCTGATGCTCCGTCCATCACCACCCCCTTTTGTACTGCTTTGTTCGCCATAAGTTGGCAGGGTATGCTCAGACGTGAGTACCTTGCTCACTTTGCCACTGGATTCAAGCAAGCCTGGCTGAAGACAGCTGACATGCCAGAAACCGGTCCTAGGAAGCTTGTTTCCGGTCCAGGGAAGGCATGGCTTGGCAGTTCGGGCTGGACTGTTCCCATGAGGCACACGGTCAGACTGATTTGCATATGGCCATGTCTGAACTGGGGTAGCAGAGTGGGCTAAAGAACGGTGATGGATCAAACTCGGATCTGTTGACTGGGTGTGAGTGTTGGATTGTTTCTGATGCTCCGTCCATCACCACCCCCTTTTGAAATGCTTTGTTCGCCATGAGTTGGCAGGGTATGCTCAGACGTGAGTCCCTTGCTCACTTTGCCACTGGATTCAAGCAAGCCTGGCTGAAGACGGCTGAAATGCCAGAAACTGGTCCTAGGAAGCTTGTTTCCGGTCCAGGGAAGGCATGGCTTGGCAGTTTGGGCTGGACTGTTCCCATGAGGCACAGGGTCAGACTGATTTGCATATGGCCATGTCTGAACTGGGGTGGCAAAGTGGGCTAAAGAACGGTGATGGATCAAAGTTGGATTTGTTGACTGGGTGTGAGTGTTTGATTGGTTCTGATGCTCCGTCCATCACCACCCCCTTTTGTACCTCTTTGTTCGCCATAAGTTTGCAGGGTATGCTCAGACGTGGGTCCCTTGCTCACTTTGCCACCTGATTCAAGCAAGCCTGGCTGAAGACGGCTGAAATACCAGAAACCCGTCCTAGGAAACGTGTTTCCTGTCCAGGGAAGACATTGCTTGGCAATTCGGGCTGGACTGTTCCCATGAGGCACAGGGTCAGACTGATTTGCATATGGCCATGTCTTAACTGGGGTGGCAGAGTGGGCTAAAGAACGGTGATGGATCAAACTCGGATCTGTTGACAGGGTGTGAGTGTTTGATTGGTTCTGATGCTCCGTCCATCACCACACTCTTTTGTACCGCTTTGTTCGCCATAAGTTGGCAGGGTATGCTCAGATGTGAGTCCCTTGCTCACTTTGCCACTGGATTCAAGCACGCCTGGCTGAAGACGGCTGAAATGACAGAAACCGGTCCTAGGAAGCTTGTTTCCGGTCCAGGGAAGGCATGGCTTGGCAGTTCGGGCTGGACTGTTCCCATGAGGCACAGGGTCAGACTGATTTGCATATGGCCATGTCTGAACTGGGGTGGCAGAGTGGGCTAAAGCACGGTGATGGATCAAACTCGGATCTATTGACTGGGTGTGAGTGTTTGATTGGTTCTGATGCTCAGTCCATCACCACCCCCTTTTGTACTGCTTTGTTCGCCATAAGTTGGCAGGGTATGCTCAGACGTGAGTCCCTTGCTCACTTTGCCACTGGATTTAAGCAAGCCTGGCTGAAGACGGCTGAAATGACAGAAACCGGTCCTAGGAAGCTTGTTTCTGGTACAGGGAAGGCATGGCTTGGCAGTTCGGGCAGGACTGTTCCCATGAGGCACAGGGTCAGACTGATTTGCATATGGCCATGTCTGAACTGGGGTGGCAGAGTGGGCTAAAGAATGGTGATGGATCAAACTCGGATCTGTTGACTGGGTGTGAGTGTTTGATTGGTTCTGATGCTCCGTCCATCACCACCCCCTTTTGTACTGCTTTGTTCGCCATAAGTTGGCAGGGTATGCTCAGACGTGAGTCCCTTCCTCACTTTGCCACTGGATTCAAGCAAGCCTGGCTGAAGACGGCTGAAATGCCAGAAACCGGTCCTAGGAAGCTTGTTTCCGGTCCAGGGAAGGCATGGCGTGGCAGTTCGGGCTGCACTGTCCCCATGAGGCACAGGGTCAGACTGATTTGCATATGGCCATGTCTGAACTGGGGTGGCAGAGTGGGCTAAAGAACGGTGATGGATCAAAGTCGGATCTGTTGACTGGTTGTGAGTGTTTGATTGGATCTGATGCTCCATCCATCACCACCCCCTTTTGTACTGCTTTGTTCGCCATAAGTTGGCAGGGTATGCTCAGACGTGAGTCCCTTGCTCACTTTGCCACTGGATTCAAGCAATCCTGGCTGAAGACGGCTGAAATGCCAGAAACCGGTCCTTAGAAGCTTGTTTCCGGTCCAGGAAAGGCATGGTTTGGCAGTTCGGGCTGGACTGTTCCCATGAGGCACAGGGTCAGACTGATTTGCATGTCTGAACTGGGGTGGCAGAGTGGGCTAAAGCACGGTGATGGATCAAACTCGGATCTATTGACTGGGTGTGAGTGTTTGATTGGTTCTGATGCTCAGTCCATCACCACCCCCTTTTGTACTGCTTTGTTCGCCATAAGTTGGCAGGGTATGCTCAGACGTGAGTCCCTTGCTCACTTTGCCACTGGATTTAAGCAAGCCTGGCTGAAGACGGCTGAAATGACAGAAACCGGTCCTAGGAAGCTTGTTTCTGGTACAGGGAAGGCATGGCTTGGCAGTTCGGGCAGGACTGTTCCCATGAGGCACAGGGTCAGACTGATTTGCATATGGCCATGTCTGAACTGGGGTGGCAGAGTGGGCTAAAGAATGGTGATGGATCAAACTCGGATCTGTTGACTGGGTGTGAGTGTTTGATTGGTTCTGATGCTCCGTCCATCACCACCCCCTTTTGTACTGCTTTGTTCGCCATAAGTTGGCAGGGTATGCTCAGACGTGAGTCCCTTCCTCACTTTGCCACTGGATTCAAGCAAGCCTGGCTGAAGACGGCTGAAATGCCAGAAACCGGTCCTAGGAAGCTTGTTTCCGGTCCAGGGAAGGCATGGCGTGGCAGTTTGGGCTGCACTGTCCCCATGAGGCACAGGGTCAGACTGATTTGCATATGGCCATGTCTGAACTGGGGTGGCAGAGTGGGCTAAAGAACGGTGATGGATCAAAGTCGGATCTGTTGACTGGTTGTGAGTGTTTGATTGGATCTGATGCTCCATCCATCACCACCCCCTTTTGTACTGCTTTGTTCGCCATAAGTTGGCAGGGTATGCTCAGACGTGAGTCCTTGGTCACTTTGCCACTGGATTCAAGCAATCCTGGCTGAAGACGGCTGAAATGCCAGAAACCGGTCCTTAGAAGCTTGTTTCCGGTCCAGGAAAGGCATGGTTTGGCAGTTCGGGCTGGACTGTTCCCATGAGGCACAGGGTCAGACTGATTTGCATGTCTGAACTGGGGTGGCAGAGTGGGCTAAAGAACGGTGATGGATCAAACTCGGATCTGTTGACTGGGTGTGAGTGTTTGAATGGTTCTGATGCTCCGTCCATCACCACCCCCTTTTGTACCGCTTTGTTCGCCATAAGTTGGCAGGGTATGCTCAGACGTGATTCTCTTGCTCACTTTGCCACTGGATTCAAGCAAGCCTAGCTGAAGACGTCTGAAATGCCAGAAACCGGTCCTAGGAAGCTTGTTTCCGGTCCAGGGAAGGCATGGCTTGGCAGTTCGGGCTGGTCTGTTCCCATGAGGCACAGGGTCAGACTGATTTGCATATGGCCATGTCTGAAATGGGGTGGCAGAGTGGGCTAAAGAACGGTGATGGATCAAACTTGGATCTGTTGACTGGGTGTGAGTGTTTGATTGGTTCTGATGCTCCGCCCATCACCACCCCCTTTTGTACCGCTTTGTTTCCCATAAGTTGGCAGGGTATGCTCAGACGTGAGTCCCTTGCTCATTTTGCCACTGGATTCAAGCAAGCCTGGCTGAAGACGGCTGAAATGCCAGAAACCGGTCCTAGGAAGCTTGTTTCCGGTCCAGGGAATGCATGGCTTGGCAGTTCGGGCTGGACTGTTCCCATGAGGCACAGGGTCAGACTGATTTGCATATGGCCATGTCTTAACTGGGGTGGCAGAGTGGGCTTAAGAACGGTGTTGGATCAAACTCGGATATGTTGACAGGGTGTGAGTGTTTGATTGGTTCTGATGCTCTGTCCATCACCACACTCTTTTGTACCGCTTTGTTCGCCATAAGTTGGCAGGGTATGCTCAGATGTGAGTCCCTTGCTCACTTTGCCACTGGATTCAAGCAAGCCTGGCTGAAGACGGCTGAAATGCCAGAAACCGTCCTAAGAAACTTGTTTCCTGTCCATGGAAGGCATGGCTTGGCAGTTCGGGCTGGACTGCTCCCATGAGGCACAGGGTCAGACTGATTTGCATATGGCCATGTCTGAACTGGGGTGGCAGAGTGGGCTAAAGAACGGTGATGGATCAAACACGGATCTGTTGACTGGGTGTGAGTGTTTGATTGTTTCTGATGCTCCGTCCATCACCACCCCCTTTTGTACTGCTTTGTTCGCCATGAGTTGGCAGGGTATGCTCAGACGTGAGTCCCTTGCTCACTTTGCCACTGGATTCAAGCAAGCCTGGCTGAAGACGGCTGAAATGCCAGAAACCGGTCCTAGGAAGCTTGTTTCTGGTCCAGGGAAGGCATGGCTTGGCAGTTCGGGCTGGACTGTTCGCATGAGGTACAGGGTCAGACTGATTTGCATATGGCCATGTCTGAACTGGGGTGGCAGAGTGGGCTAAAGCACGGTGATGGATCAAACTCGGATCTGTTGATTGGGTGTAGGTGTTTGATTGGTTCTGATGCTCCGTCCATCACCACCCCCTTTTGTACTGCTTTGTTCGCCATAAGTTGGCAGGGTATGCTCAGACGTGAGTACCTTGCTCAATTTGCCACTGGATTCAAGCAAGCCTGGCTGAAGACGGCTGAAATGCCAGAAACCGGTCCTAGGAAGCTTGTTTCCGGTCCAGGGAAGGCATGGCTTGGCAGTTCGGGCTGGACTGTTCCCATGAGGCACACGGTCATACTGATTTGCATATGGCCATGTCTGAACTGGGGTAGCAGAGTGGGCTAAAGAACGGTGATGGATCAAACTCGGATCTGTTGACTGGGTGTGAGTGTTTGATTGTTTCTGATGCTCCGTCCATCACCACCCCCTTTTGTACTGCTTTGTTCGCCATGAGTTGGCAGGGTATGCTCAGACGTGAGTCCCTTGCTCACTTTGCCGCTGGATTCAAGCAAGCCTGGCTGAAGACGGCTGAAATGCCAGAAACTGGTCCTGGGAAGCTTGTTTCCGGTCCAGGGAAGGCATGGCTTGGCAGTTTGGGCTGGACTGTTCCCATGAAACACAGGGTCAGACTGATTTGCATATGGCCATGTCTGAACTGGGGTGGCAGAGTGGGCTAAAGAACGGTGATGGATCAAAGTCGGATTTGTTGACTGGGTGTGAGTGTTTGATTGGTTCTGATGCTCCGTCCATCACCACCCCCTTTTGTACCGCTTTGTTCGCCATAAGTTGGCAGGGTATGCTCAGACGTGGGTCCCTTGCTCACTTTGCCACCTGATTCAAGCAAGCCTGGCTGAAGACGGCTGAAATGCCAGAAACCCGTCCTAGGAAACGTGTTTCCTGTCCAGGGAAGACATTGCTTGGCAATTCGGGCTGGACTGTTCCCATGAGGCACAGGGTCAGACTGATTTTCATATGGCCATGTCTGAACTGTGGTGGCAGAGTGGGCTAAAGAACGGTGATGGATCAAAGTCGGATCTGTTGACTGGGTGTGAGTGTTTGATTGGTTCTGATGCTCCGTCCATCACCACCCCCTTTTGTACCGCTTTGTTCGCCATAAGTTGGCAGGGTATGCTCAGACGTGAGTCCCTTGCTCACTTTGCCACTGGATTCCAGCAAGCCTGGCTGAAGACGGCTGAAATGCCAGAAATCCGTCCTAGGAAATTTGTTTCCTGTTCAGGGAAGGCATGGCTTGGCAGTTTGGGCTGGACTGCTCCCATGAGGCACAGGGTCAGACTGATTTGCATATGGCCATGTCTGAACTGGGGTGGCAGAGTGGGCTAAAGAACGGTGATGGATCAAACACGGATCTGTTGACTGGGTGTGAGTGTTTGATTGGTTCTGATGCTCCGTCCATCACCACCCCCTTTTGTACTGCTTTGTTCGCCATAAGTTGGCAGGGTATGCTCAGATGTGAGTCCCTTGCTCACTTTACCACTGGATTCAAGTAAGCCGGGCTGAAGACGGCTGAAATGCCAGAAACCGGTTCTAGGAAGCTTGTTTCCGGTCCAGGGAAGGCATGGCTTGGCAGTTCGGGCTGGACTGTTCCCATGAGGCACAGGGTCAGACTGATTTGCATATGGCCATGTCTGAACTGGGGTGGCAGAGTGGGCTAAAGAACGGTGATGGATCAAAGTCGGATCTGTTGACTGGGTGTGAGTGTTTGATTGGTTCTGATGCTCCGTCCATCACCACCCCCTTTTGTACCGCTTTGTTCGCCATAAGTTGGCAGGGTATGCTCAGACGTGAGTCCCTTGCTCACTTTGCCACTGGATTCCAGCAAGCCTGGCTGAAGACGGCTGAAATGCCAGAAATCCGTCCTAGGAAATTTGTTTCCTGTTCAGGGAAGGCATGGCTTGGCAGTTTGGGCTGGACTGCTCCCATGAGGCACAGGGTCAGACTGATTTGCATATGGCCATGTCTGAACTGGGGTGGCAGAGTGGGCTAAAGAACGGTGATGGATCAAACACGGATCTGTTGACTGGGTGTGAGTGTTTGATTGGTTCTGATGCTCCGTCCATCACCACCCCCTTTTGTACTGCTTTGTTCGCCATAAGTTGGCAGGGTATGCTCAGATGTGAGTCCCTTGCTCACTTTACCACTGGATTCAAGTAAGCCGGGCTGAAGACGGCTGAAATGCCAGAAACCGGTTCTAGGAAGCTTGTTTCCGGTCCAGGGAAGGCATGGCTTGGCAGTTCGGGCTGGACTGTTCCCATGAGGCACAGGGTCAGACTGATTTGCATATGGCCATGTCTGAAATGGGGTGGGAGAGTTGGCTAAAGAACGGTGATGGATCAAACTCGGATCTGTAGACTGGGTGTGAGTGTTTGATTGGTTCTGATGCTCCGTCCATCACCACACCCTTTTGTACCGCTTTGTTCGCCATAAGTTGGCAGGGTATGCTCAGACGTGAGTCCCTTGCTCACTTTGCCACTGGATTCAAGCAAGCCTGGCTGAAGACGGCTGAAATGCCAGAAACCGGTCCTAGGAAGCTTGTTTCCGGTCCAGGGAAGGCATGGCTTGGCAGTTCGGGCTGGACTGTTCCCATGAGGCACAGGGTCAGACTGATTTGCATATGGCCATGTCTGAACTGGGGTGGCAGAGTGGGCTAAAGCACGGTGATGGATCAAACTCGGATCTATTGACTGGGTGTGAGTGTTTGATTGGTTCTGATGCTCAGTCCATCACCACCCCCTTTTGTACTGCTTTGTTCGCCATAAGTTGGCAGGGTATGCTCAGACGTGAGTCCCTTGCTCACTTTGCCACTGGATTTAAGCAAGCCTGGCTGAAGACGGCTGAAATGACAGAAACCGGTCCTAGGAAGCTTGTTTCCGGTACAGGGAAGGCATGGTTTGGCAGTTCGGGCTGGACTGTTCCCATGAGGCACAGGGTCAGACTGATTTGCATATGGCCATGTCTGAACTGGGGTGGCAGAGTGGGCTAAAGAACGGTGATGGATCAAACTCGGATCTGTTGACTGGGTGTGAGTGTTTGATTGGTTCTGATGCTCCGTCCATCACCACACCCTTTTGTACCGCTTTGTTCGCCATAAGTTGGCAGGGTATGCTCAGACGTGAGTCCCTTGCTCACTTTGCCACTGGATTTAAGCAAGCCTGGCTGAAGACAGCTGAAATACCAGAAACCGGTCCTAGGAAGCTTGTTTCCGGTCCAGGGAAGGCATGGCTTGGCAGTTCGGGCTGGACTGTTCCCATGAGGCACAGGGTCAGACTGATTTGCATATGGCCATGTCTTAACTGGGGTGGAGGAGTGGGCTAAAGAACGGTGATGGATCAAACTCGGATCTGTTGACAGGGTGTGAGTGTTTGATTGGTTCTGATGCTCCGTCCATCACCACACCCTTTTGTACCGCTTTGTTCGCCATAAGTTGGCAGGGTATGCTCAGACGTGAGTCCCTTGCTCACTTTGCCACTGGATTCAAGCAAGCCTGGCTGAAGACGGCTGAAATGCCAGAAAACTGCCCTAGGCAGCTTGTTTCCGGTCCAGGGAAGGCATGGTTTGGCAGTTCGGGCTGGACTGTTCCCGTGAGGCACAGGGTCAGACTGATTTGCATATGGCCATGTATGAACTGGGGTGGCAGAGTGGGCTAAAGCACGGTGATGGATCAAACTCTGATCTGTTGACTGGGTGTGAGTGTTTGATTGGTTCTGATGCTCCGTCCATAACCACCCCCTTTTGTACTGCTTTGTTCGCCATGAGTTGGCAGGGTATGCTCAGACGTGAGTCCCTTGCTCACTTTGCCACTGGATTCAAGCAAGCCTGGCTGAAGACGGCTGAAATGCCAGAAACCGGTCCTGGGAAGCTTGTTTCCGGTCCAGGGAAGTCATGGCTTGGCAGTTTGGGCTGGACTGTTCCCATGAGGCACAGGGTCAGACTGATTTGCATATGGCCATGTCTGAACTGGGGTGGCAGAGTGGACTAAAGAACGGTGATGGATCAAAGTCGGATCTGTTGACTGGGTGTGAGTGTTTGATTGGTTTTTATGCTCCGTCCATCACCACCCCCTTTTGTACTGCTTTGTTCGCCATAAGTTGGCAGGGTATGCTCAGACGTGAGTACCTTGCTCACTTTGCCACTGGATTCAAGCAAGCCTGGCTGAAGACGGCTGAAATGCCAGAAACCCGTCCTAGGAAACTTGTTTCCTGTCCAGGGAAGGCATGGCTTGGCAGTTCGGGCTGGACTGCTCCCATGAGGCACAGGGTCAGACTGATTTGCATATGGCCATGTCTGAACTGGGGTGGCAGAGTGGTCTAAAGAACGGTGATGGATCAAACACGGATCTGTTTACTGGGTGTGAGTGTTTGATTTGTTCTGATGCTCCGTCCATCACCACCCCCTTTTGTACCGCTTTGTTCACCATAAGTTGACAGGGTATGCTCAGACATGAGTCCCTTGCTCACTTTGCCAGTGGATTCAAGCAAGCCTGGCTGAAGACGGCTGAAATGCCAGAAACCGGTCCTAGGAAGCTTGTTTCCGGTCCAGGGAAGGCATGGCTTGGCAGTTCTGGCTGGACTGTTCCCATGAGGCACAGGGTCAGACTGATTTGCATATGGCCATGTCTGAACTGGGGTGGCAGAGTGGGCTAAAGCACGGTGATGGATCAAACTCGGATCTGTTGACTGGGTGTGAGTGTTTGATTGTTTCTGATGCTCCGTCCATCACCAACCCCTTTTGTACTGCTTTGTTCGCCATAAGTTGGCAGGGTATGCTCAGACGTGAGTACCTTGCTCACTTTGTGTAACGCCCTGAACGTCTCAGGATCGTTTAACAGACACGACAATGAGGACGCAACCACTAGTGAAGGGTTAGTTGTTTTAATGAAGGCAAATATAATACAAAGAATAAACAAGTTATAGTCACTGGAATCCTCCAGGCTAAGTACGTTACCAGCCCACAGCACGGATGGTCCTAACCGTCCTCTGCATATACGCCGGTCCCGGCGTATGCCAACAGAGGGCAGAAATGAAATGGCCGACAATGCCAATCGGTAGGCTGTGAGGGGCACGAAGAGTGTTGGGGAGAATCGAGGAGTCAGGGAAACACCCAGCCGGGGTCTCTACCTGAAGGGAGCAGCCGCTCAACCTCTTCCTCAGACTGCACCGGGACGCGGAGTCACCTCCTGGTGATGCGTCACCGATACCCCAATCACAAGCAAGAAGACTGAACCGAGAGCAGCCGCTCGATCGATCCTGTGGACTTCCGAGTCTGTAACGCGGCAAACACCTCCTGGTGTGCGTTACAGCTGGCAGTCCCTGTGTCTCTGGTCGGGCTGGGAGTTACGACTCCAACCAGCAAAAGCGCCACTGCGCTTGGACTCAGCCGAGTCAAAAAGCGAAGCTCAATGGTTGACCGGTAGAGCTTCCGGGTCCTTCACAGGTGACGATGGGGCAAGACACGGCCCAGGGAGTAACGACTCGACCTACCTCCGTTCTTGCCTTACTGGAGCACCACTCCGGAACACTGCTCTTCACGAAGCAGGTACGTCGGTGTGAACACAATATCCGACAGCGTTGTACCTCCCGGTTCCTCCCTTTATAGGGCGTGTTTTCCTTGAGTTATGTAACAGCTCTCCTGTTTACATAAGGGCGTGTTTCCTTGAGTTATGTAACAGCTCTCCTGTTTACATAAGGGCGTGTTTCCCTTGAGTTATGTAACAGCTCTCCTGTTTACATAAGGGCGTGTTTCCCTTGAGTTATGTAACAGCTCTCCTGTTTACATAAGGGCGTGTTTTCCTTGAGTTATGTAACAGCTCTCCTGTTTACATAAGGGCGTGTTTCCCTTGTATGACAGGAATTCTTGACAGTACATCCTCCCTCTCAGCGGCTCCCCACGGGTCCAGCGCTGGCAGGAAAACGCCGATGGAACAAGGAGACCAAGCGCGGAGCATGAACCCCTTCAGCCGGTTCCCATGAATGCTCCTCCGGGCCATAGCCTTTCCACGCAAACAGGTACCACAGCTTCCCCCTGCGCCATTTGGACGCCCGTATGCCCGACACTTCATACTCCACCTCCGACTCCACGCATACCGGCCGAGGTGTCCCAGACGGCTTGGAGGGTGCTGGTTTGAGCAATGATACATGAAAGACAGGGTGTATCCGCAATGACTGGGGCAAGCACACCTTCACGTTCACGGGACCCATACACTTGGTAATTCGATAGGGGCCCATGTACTTGGGATGGAACACACTGTTCTTTCGAAACCTCATGTTTCTTGTGGATATCCAGACGTAGTCTCCAGTGCGGTACAGTGGCCCGGGCCTTCTCTTCCTATCTGCCGCAGCCTTGTATCTTCTCTTGGCCTCTATTAGGACAGCCCTTGAGCGCATCAATGTGTCTTTTATGTGTGCCACCCTGTCCGCTGTGGCGGGAATCCTGTCCTCTCTGAACGGATGTAGAAATGGCAAGAACCTGGGATGTTGGCCATAGTTGCTATAGAACGGAGATGACTGTGTGGAGCTGTGAGTGGCGTTGTTATAGGCTATCTCTGCAACCCATAGCAAGTCGACCCATTCTTCCCTGCCCTGGTCCACAAAACATCGCAGATACTGTTTGAGCGTTTGGTTCAGGCGCTCGGTTTGGCCGTCCGTTTGAGGGTGGTAGCTGGTGGACAGGGCGGTCTTAACATGCAGCGCAGTGCACCAAGTCTTCCAGAATTGCGCAGTAAACTGCGACCCCCGGTCCGACACGATCACCCCAGGTAATCCATGCAGTCGTACCACATTCTTTAGGAGTAGTGACGCCAATTCCCCGGCCGTAGGGACTCTCTTGCAGGGGATGAAGTGCCCCATTTTCGTCAAGTAATCCACCACCACCAGTATTGCCTTCATCCCCTGGTCTACCGGTAGGCCCACCACGAAGTCCAGTGATATGCTATCCCATGGTCTATCCGGGGTTGGAAGTGGATGTAAGAGCCCTTGGGTTCGGCCATGGTCGGCCTTCATGGTAGCACACGTAGGACACTCCTGTCCCCACCTCCTGACATCCACTCTCATGGTTGGCCACCAGAAATGCCGTCCCATGCTAGCCACCGTTTTTTCAAAGCCCAAATGACCTGCGCATGGAGAGTCATGGCACCAGATGAATGCTTGTTTCCTTAGCCTAGGCGTGGGTATCAATAGGCACCTGCCCTTCAGGGGTATCCCGTCCTTCAGCTGCCATTCTCTGTGACTGAGGAGCCACCTCCGCCATGCGAATGACCTGATCCCTCTCTTTATTCCCCTCAGGAAAGTATCCGGTTGGATAACCCCCAATACCATCCTCGGGGAAATGATGGAACGCTCGGTCGCAGGCAATGGTTCCTTAACTGCAGATTGACGGGACAGGGCGTCCGCCTTTCGGTTTTCCGTCCCCGGCCGATATGTGATGCGGAAGTTGAACCCCGCAAAGAAGATCATCCACCGCAGCTGCCTGGGAGAAAGGTGTCTAGTGGCAGTCATGAACTGTAGGTTCCGATGGTCCGTGTACACCGATACCACATGTCTTGCCCCCATCAACCAATGCCTCCATTCGGTGAAGGCGTCCTTGATTGCGAGAAGCTCCTTCTCCGCAATATGGTAGTTGCGTTCGGCGTCGTTGAGTTTGCGGGACATGTACGCAACGGGATGAAGCACCCCTGTGTCGTGGTTGCGTTGGGACAAGATAGCCCCCAGCGCCACATCCGACGCGTCCGCTTCCACCACGTAGGGGAGATCCGGATCGGGGTGAGCCAACACCGGCGCCTTACCAAAGGCACTTTTCAGGGCCTCAAAGGCTTTGTTCGCTTCAGGGGACCAGACAAACTCCTTGGACTTCCTCAGTAGCTGTGTGATTGGGGCCACCACTCCTGAAAATCCATCTATGAACCGCCTGTAAAAGTTGGCGAAGCCAATGAAACTTTGGACGTCCTTCACGCTTTGGGGCACCGGCCATTCTTTCACCGCCTTGATCTTTCGTTCTGCCATCTCCTGTCCCTCTGGACTCAGCATCACTCCGAGGAATTCCACGGATGTGACGTGGAAGTCACACTTGCTGAGTTTACAAAACAGCATGTTTTCCCTCAGCTTTTGGAGCACAGCTTTGACGTGGTGTACGTGCTCCTCCACACTGGACGAATAGATGAGGATGTCGTCGATATATACGACCACGTAGATATCCAACTCCTCTCTGAATACCTCATTCAAAAAGTACTGAAAGGCTGCCGGGGCGTTGCACAGACCGAACGGCATGACGAGGTACTCAAAAAGGCCGAACCTGGTCTTAAAGGCGGTCTTCCACTCGTCTCCGTCCCTCATGCGCACCAGATGGTATGCCCCTTTCAAATCCAACTTGGTGTAGATACGAGCTTTCTTGACCTGTTCCAGAAGTACACTGATGAGAGGCAAGGGGTACCGATTTTTTATGGTTATCGCATTCAATGCCCTAAAGTCCACACAGGCTCTCAGCTCCCCATTAGCCTTCGGGATGAAGAAGAGTGGCGAGGCGGCCGGAGACTTGGACGGGCGGATGAATCCTAGCTTGAGGAGTTTATCCAGGTACCCCCGGAGATGCACGTTTTCAGGCTCCGTCAGGGCATACAGCCTGCCGCTGGGAACGCTGGCCCCTGGCACCAGGTCGATCTGGCAGTCAAACTGTCTATGTGGTGGTAGCACTTCCGCCTTCACCTCATCAAATACATCCTCAAAACTGTGATAAGCCTGGGGGAGAGCCACATCTTTTTCTGCCGCTGTAGCCACCGTCTGACTCCCGCTCTCATCTGCGTCAAGGGATTCCGTTCTTATTCCACAATGCAGGATGCAATACGGTGACGTCATTTCGATGCGATGTGTTGGCCAATCCACAAAGGGGTTGTGTTTCTGTAGCCACGGCAATCCCAATATGACGCCATATTGGGGCGCTCGGATGATGTTAAAATCGATTTGTTCCAAATGGTTCCACCCATATCTCATCGGAAGGACCCCCGTGTGCTGCCCGATGGGCCCCGTCACCAATCGCCTTCCGTCTACAGCATAGACGTCTTCGGGTACAGCTTTGGGAAGAAGCACTAGCCCTAGCCTGCATGCCTCGTTGTGGTCCATAAACATGCCAGTGGCCCCTGAATCCACCATGGCCACAACGGGTATCCACTGGTCATGCACTCCCACGTGCACCGTGATAAACAGGTGTCGTTGTCCCTTAGTGACCGAGTTGGAAAGTGAAGGGATGGATGAGTGACTCCGAGATGCCCCTTCTCTGGTCTTGGAGTCCTCTAGTTTTCCGCCGGTATGTCCACCACGGCTGTTACCGACCGGTTGGCCCGATAACGTGACGTCTTCGGTTTGGCAGGGCATTCACGTACGTAGTGGCCTTTTTTGCCACAATATAGGCACAATCCTTGTTTACGGCGTGACTCTTTCTCCGTGGCTGTGAGGCTCGCTCGTATTGCGCCGATGTCCATGGGTTCTCCCTTGGATGCGGTGGAAGTTTCAGGACTTCCCACCGTCACATAGGATGGAAGGGATTTTCCTTTTCTCCCATGATCCCCCTTTCTTTCACTTAGCCTATGTTCCAGCCGTAATACCAGGTTGATAAGGCCCTCACATGTCTTGGGTTGAGGGTCAATATGAGCCACGGCGTCCTTGAGCTCATCGCACAGCCCTTGATGGAAGAGCGCCGTCTGTTTAGCAACAGGCCACTTGGTTTCCGCAACCAGCCTTCGGAACGCGTTGAGATACTGCACCAGGTCGTTGGATCCCTGTCTCAACTCAAGCATTTCACGGTCCGCCGTGTACGAGTCAGCCCTTCTGTCGAATACCTTCAGGAATTCCTCGCGAAAAGCACCCCAATCACATAAGAGGGGGTCGTCCCTGCTCACCAGAGGTACGGCCCATTGTGCCGCGTTTCCAGCCAAATAGGATATAAGGAAAGCCACACGAGCCTGACTCGTGGGGAACGCCTTTGGTTTGCACGATAAATGTAGCGCCACTTGTGTGAGGAATACCTGCACTGTGTTAGGATCCCCACTGTACCTCTCTGGTGTCGCCAAGGGGATGGCTACCGGCATTTCCACTACTACCGCAGGGGTCTGATTCGTGAGGGAGGTGCTGGGCGTGAGCGGGTCCAATTGGATAGCATCCAGTCTGGCTTTTACATCGGCTGTTTCTTGCCTAGAGGCAGCCACTTCAACTTGCATGGCCGCTAAAGCAGCCAGCACACCATCAAGTGTTGCCATGTCTGTTATCGACCGGGAGACAGTTAGTGTTATTAAGGTCGGATATTTTGTAACGCCCTGAACGTCTCAGGATCGTTTAACAGACACGACAATGAGGACGCAACCACTAGTGAAGGGTTAGTTGTTTTAATGAAGGCAAATATAATACAAAGAATAAACAAGTTATAGTCACTGGAATCCTCCAGGCTAAGTACGTTACCAGCCCACAGCACGGATGGTCCTAACCGTCCTCTGCATATACGCCGGTCCCGGCGTATGCCAACAGAGGGCAGAAATGAAATGGCCGACAATGCCAATCGGTAGGCTGTGAGGGGCACGAAGAGTGTTGGGGAGAATCGAGGAGTCAGGGAAACACCCAGCCGGGGTCTCTACCTGAAGGGAGCAGCCGCTCAACCTCTTCCTCAGACTGCACCGGGACGCGGAGTCACCTCCTGGTGATGCGTCACCGATACCCCAATCACAAGCAAGAAGACTGAACCGAGAGCAGCCGCTCGATCGATCCTGTGGACTTCCGAGTCTGTAACGTGGCAAACACCTCCTGGTGTGCGTTACAGCTGGCAGTCCCTGTGTCTCTGGTCGGGCTGGGAGTTACGACTCCAACCAGCAAAAGCGCCACTGCGCTTGGACTCAGCCGAGTCAAAAAGCGAAGCTCAATGGTTGACCGGTAGAGCTTCCGGGTCCTTCACAGGTGACGATGGGGCAAGACACGGCCCAGGGAGTAACGACTCGACCTACCTCCGTTCTTGCATTACTGGAGCACCACTCCGGAACACTGCTCTTCACGAAGCAGGTACGTCGGTGTGAACACAATATCCGACAGCGTTGTACCTCCCGGTTCCTCCCTTTATAGGGCGTGTTTTCCTTGAGTTATGTAACAGCTCTCCTGTTTACATAAGGGCGTGTTTCCTTGAGTTATGTAACAGCTCTCCTGTTTACATAAGGGCGTGTTTCCCTTGAGTTATGTAACAGCTCTCCTGTTTACATAAGGGCGTGTTTCCCTTGAGTTATGTAACAGCTCTCCTGTTTACATAAGGGCGTGTTTTCCTTGAGTTATGTAACAGCTCTCCTGTTTACATAAGGGCGTGTTTCCCTTGTATGACAGGAATTCTTGACACTTTGCCACTGGATTCAAGCAAGCCTGGCTGAAGACAGCTGACATGCCAGAAACCGGTCCTAGGAAGCTTGTTTCCGGTCCAGGGAAGGCATGGCTTGGCAGTTCGGGCTGGACTGTTCCCATGAGGCACACTGTCAGACTGATTTGCATATGGCCATGTCTGAACTGGGGTAGCAGAGTGGGCTAAAGAACGGTGATGGATCAAACTCGGATCTGTTGACTGGGTGTGAGTGTTGGATTGTTTCTGATGCTCCGTCCATCACCACCCCCTTTTGTACTGCTTTGTTCGCCATGAGTTGGCAGGGTATGCTCAGACGTGAGTCCCTTGCTCCCTTTGCCACTGGATTCAAGCAAGCCTGGCTGAAGACGGCTGAAATGCCAGAAACTGGTCCTAGGAAGCTTGTTTCCGGTCCAGGGAAGGCATGGCTTGGCAGTTTGGGCTGGACTGTTCCCATGAGGCACAGGGTCAGACTGATTTGCATATGGCCATGTCTGAACTGGGGTGGCAAAGTGGGCTAAAGAACGGTGATGGATCAAAGTCGGATTTGTTGACTGGGTGTGAGTGTTTGATTGGTTCTGATGCTCCGTCCATCACCACCCCCTTTTGTACCTCTTTGTTCGCCATAAGTTTGCAGGGTATGCTCAGACGTGGGTCCCTTGCTCACTTTGCCACCTGATTCAAGCAAGCCTGGCTGAAGACGGCTGAAATACCAGAAACCCGTCCTAGGAAACGTGTTTCCTGTCCAGGGAAGGCATTGCTTGGCAATTCGGGCTGGACTGTTCCCATGAGGCACAGGGTCAGACTGATTTTCATATGGCCATGTCTTAACTGGGGTGGCAGAGTGGGCTAAAGAACGGTGATGGATCAAACTTGGATCTGTTGACAGGGTGTGAGTGTTTGATTGGTTCTGATGCTCCGTCCATCACCACACTCTTTTGTACCGCTTTGTTCGCCATAAGTTGGCAGGGTATGCTCAGATGTGAGTCCCTTGCTCACTTTGCCACTGGATTCAAGCACGCCTGGCTGAAGACGGCTGAAATGCCAGAAACCGGTTCTAGGAAGCTTGTTTCCGGTCCAGGGAAGGCATGGCTTGGCAGTTCGGGCTGGACTGTTCCCATGAGGCACAGGGTCAGACTGATTTGCATATGGCCATGTCTGAACTGGGGTGGCAGAGTGGGCTAAAGCACGGTGATGGATCAAACTCGGATCTATTGACTGGGTGTGAGTGTTTGATTGGCTCTGATGCTCAGTCCATCACCACCCCCTTTTGTACTGCTTTGTTCGCCATAAGTTGGCAGGGTATGCTCAGACGTGAGTCCCTTGCTCACTTTGCCACTGGATTTAAGCAAGCCTGGCTGAAGACGGCTGAAATGACAGAAACCGGTCCTAGGAAGCTTGTTTCTGGTACAGGGAAGGCATGGCTTGGCAGTTCGGGCTGGACTGTTCCCATGAGGCACAGGGTCAGACTGATTTGCATATGGCCATGTCTGAACTGGGGTGGCAGAGTGGGCTAAAGAATGGTGATGGATCAAAGTCGGATCTGTTGACTGGTTGTGAGTGTTTGATTGGATCTGATGCTCCATCCATCACCACCCCCTTTTGTACTGCTTTGTTCGCCATAAGTTGGCAGGGTATGCTCAGACGTGAGTCCCTTGCTCACTTTGCCACTGGATTCAAGCAATCCTGGCTGAAGACGGCTGAAATGCCAGAAACCGGTCCTTAGAAGCTTGTTTCCGGTCCAGGAAAGGCATGGCTTGGCAGTTCGGGCTGGACTGTTCCCATGAGGCACAGGGTCAGACTGATTTGCATGTCTGAACTGGGGTGGCAGAGTGGGCTAAAGAACGGTGATGGATCAAACTCGGATCTGTTGACTGGGTGTGAGTGTTTGAATGGTTCTGATGCTCCGTCCATCACCACCCCCTTTTGTACCGCTTTGTTCGCCATAAGTTGGCAGGGTATGCTCAGACGTGATTCTCTTGCTCACTTTGCCACTGGATTCAAGCAAGCCTAGCTGAAGACGTCTGAAATGCCAGAAAACGGTCCTAGGAAGCTTGTTTCCGGTCCAGGGAAGGCATGGCTTGGCAGTTCGGGCTGGTCTGTTCCCATGAGGCACAGGGTCAGACTGATTTGCATATGGCCATGTCTGAAATGGGGTGGCAGAGTGGGCTAAAGAACGGTGATGGATCAAACTTGGATCTGTTGACTGGGTGTGAGTGTTTGATTGGTTCTGATGCTCCGTCCATCACCACCCCCTTTTGTACCGCTTTGTTCGCCATAAGTTGGCAGGGTATGCTCAGACGTGAGTCCCTTGCTCATTTTGCCACTGGATTCAAGCAAGCCTGGCTGAAGACGGCTGAAATGCCAGAAACCGGTCCTAGGAAGCTTGTTTCCGGTCCAGGGAAGGCATGGCTTGGCAGTTCGGGCTGGACTGTTCCCATGAGGCACAGTGTCAGACTGATTTGCATATGGCCATGTCTTAACTGGGGTGGCAGAGTGGGCTTAAGAACGGTGTTGGATCAAACTCGGATCTGTTGACAGGGTGTGAGTGTTTGATTCGTTCTGATGCTCTGTCCATCACCACACTCTTTTGTACCGCTTTGTTCGCCATAAGTTGGCAGGGTATGCTCAGATGTGAGTCCCTTGCTCACTTTGCCACTGGATTCAAGCACGCCTGGCTGAAGACGGCTGAAATGCCAGAAACCAGTCCTAGGAAGCTTGTTTCCGGTCCAGGGAAGGCATGGCTTGGCAGTTCGGGCTGGACTGTTCCCATGAGGAACAGGGTCAGACTGATTTGCATATGGCCATGTCTGAACTGGGGTGGCAGAGTGGGCTAAAGCACGGTGATGGATCAAACTTGGATCTGTTGACTGGGTGTGAGTGTTTGATTGGTTCTGATGCTCAGTCCATCACCACCCCCTTTTGTACTGCTTTGTTCGCCATAAGTTGGCAGGGTATGCACAGACGTGAGTACCTTGCTCACTTTGCCACTGGATTCAAGCAAGCCTGGCTGAAGACGGCTGAAATGCCAGAAAACGGTCCTAGGAAGCTTGTTTCCGGTCCAGGGAAGGCATGGCTTGGCAGTTAGGGCTGGACTGTTCCCACGAGGAACTCTGTCAGACTGATTTGCATATGGCCATGTCTGAACTGGGGTAGCAGAGTGGGCTAAAGAACGGTGATGGATCAAACTCGGATCTGTTGACTGGGTGTGAGTGTTTGATTGTTCCTGATGCTCTGTCCATCACCACCCCCTTTTGTACTGCTTTGTTCGCCATGAGTTAGCAGGGTATGCTCAGACGTGAGTCCCTTGCTCACTTTGCCACTGGATTCAAGCAAGCCTGGCTGAAGACGGCTGAAATGCCAGAAACCGGTCCTGGGAAGCTTGTTTCCGGTCCAGGGAAGGCATAGCTTGGCAGTTCGGGCTGGACTGTTCCCATGAGGCACAGGGTCAGACTGATTTGCATGTCTGAACTGGGGTGGCAGAGTGGGCTAAAGAACGGTGATGGATCAAACTCGGATCTGTTGACTCGGTGTGAGTGTTTGAATGGTTCTGATGCTCCGTCCATCACCACCCCCTTTTGTACCGCTTTGTTCGCCATAAGTTGGCAGGGTATGCTCAGACGTGAGTCTCTTGCTCACTTTGCCACTGGATTCAAGCAAGCCTAGCTGAAGACGTCTGAAATGCCAGAAACCGGTCCTAGGAAGCTTGTTTCCGGTCCAGGGAAGGCATGGCTTGGCAGTTCGGGCTGGTCTGTTCCCATGAGGCACAGGGTCAGACTGATTTGCATATGGCCATGTCTGAAATGGGGTGGCAGAGTGGGCTAAAGAACGGTGATGGATCAAACTTGGATCTGTTGACTGGGTGTGAGTGTTTTAATTGGTTCTGATGCTCCGTCCATCACCACCCCCTTTTGTACCGCTTTGTTCGCCATAAGTTGGCAGGGTATGCTCAGACGTGAGTCCCTTGCTCATTTTGCCACTGGATTCAAGCAAGCCTGGCTGAAGACGGCTGAAATGCCAGAAACCGGTCCTAGGAAGCTTGTTTCCGGTCCAGGGAAGGCATGGCTTGGCAGTTCGGGCTGGACTGATCCCATGAGGCACAGGGTCAGACTGATTTGCATATGGCCATGTCTTAACTGGGGTGGCAGAGCGGGCTTAAGAACGGTGATGGATCAAACTCGGATCTGTTGACAGGGTGTGAGTGTTTGATTGGTTCTGATGCTCTGTCCATCACCACACTCTTTTGTACCGCTTTGTTCGCCATAAATTGGCAGGGTATGCTCAGATGTGAGTCCCTTGCTCACTTTGCCACTGGATTCAAGCACGCCTGGCTGAAGACGGCTGAAATGCCAGAAACCGGTCCTAGGAAGCTTGTTTCCGGTCCAGGGAAGGCATGGCTTGGCAGTTCGGGCTGGACTGTTCCCATGAGGAACACGGTCAGACTGATTTGCATATGGCCATGTCTGAACTGGGGTGGCAGAGTGGGCTAAAGCACGGTGATGGATCAAACTTGGATCTGTTGACTGGGTGTGAGTGTTTGATTGGTTCTGATGCTCAGTCCATCACCACCCCCGTTTGTACTGCTTTGTTCGCCATAAGTTGGCAGGGTATGCTCAGACGTGAGTACCTTGCTCACTTTGCCACTGGATTCAAGCAAGCCTGGCTGAAGACGGCTGAAATGCCAGAAAACGGTCCTAGGAAGCTTGTTTCCGGTCCAGGGAAGGCATGGTTTGGCAGTTAGGGCTGGACTGTTCCCACGAGGAACTCTGTCAGACTGATTTGCATATGGCCATGTCTGAACTGGGGTAGCAGAGTGGGCTAAAGAACGGTGATGGATCAAACTCGGATCTGTTGACTGGGTGTGAGTGTTTGATTGTTTCTGATGCTCTGTCCATCACCACCCCCTTTTGTACTGCTTTGTTCACCATGAGTTGGCAGGGTATGCTCAGACGTGAGTCCCTTGCTCACTTTGCCACTGGATTCAAGCAAGCCTGGCTGAAGACGGCTGAAATGCCAGAAACCGGTCCTGGGAAGCTTGTTTCCGGTCCAGGGAAGGCATGGCTTGGCAGTTTGGGCTGGACTGTTCCCATGAGGCACAGGGTCAGACTGATTTGCATATGGCCATGTCTGAACTGGGGTGGCAGAGTGGGCTAAAGAACGGTGATGGATCAATGTCGGATCTGTTGACTGGGTGTGAGTGTTTGATTGGTTCTGATGCTCCGTCCATCACCACCCCCTTTTGTACCGCTTTGTTCGCCATAAGTTGGCAGGGTATGCTCAGACATGAGTCCCTTGCTCACTTTGCCACTGGATTCAAGCAAGCCTGGCTGAAGACGGCTGAAATGCCAGAAACCCGTCCTAGGAAACTTGTTTCCTGTCCAGGGAAGGCATGGCTTGGCAGTTCGGGCTGGACTGCTCCCATGAGGCCAGGGTCAGACTGATTTGCATATGGCCATGTCTGAACTTGGGCGGCAGAGTGGGCTAAAGAACGGTGATGGATCAAACACGGATCTGTTTACTGGGTGTGAGTGTTTGATTTGTTCTGATCCTCCGTCCATCGCCACCCCCTTTTGTACCGCTTTGTTCACCATAAGTCGGCAGGGTATGCTCAGACGTGAGTCCCTTGCTCACTTTGCCACTGGATTCAAGCAAGCCTGGCTGAAGACGGCTGAAATGCCAGAAACCGGTCCTAGGAAGCTTGTTTCCGGTCCAGGGAAGGCATGGCTTGGCAGTTCGGGCTGGACTGTTCCCATGAGGCACAGGGTCAGACTGATTTGCATATGGCCATGTCTGAACTGGGGTGGCAGAGTGGGCTAAAGCACGGTGATGGGTCAAACTCGGATCTGTTGACTGGATGTAAGTGTTTGATTGGTTCTGATGCTCCGTCCATCACCACCCCTTTTGTACTGCTTTGTTCGCCATAAGTTGGCAGGGTATGCTCAGACGTGAGTACCTTGCTCACTTTGCCACTGGATTCAAGCAAGCCTGGCTGAAGACGGCTGAAATGCCAGAAACCGGTCCTAGGAAGCTTGTTTCCGGTCCAGGGAAGGCATGGCTTGGCAGTTCGGGCTGGACTGTTCCCATGAGGCACACGGTCAGACTGATTTGCATATGGCCATGTCTGAACTGGGGTAGCAGAGTGGGCTAAAGAACGGTGATGGATCAAACTCGGATCTGTTGACTGGGTGTGAGTGTTTGATTGTTTCTGATGCTCCGTCCATCACCACCCCCTTTTGTACTGCTTTGTTTGCCATGAGTTGGCAGGGTATGCTCAGACGTGAGTCCCTTGCTCACTTTGCCACTGGATTCAAGCAAGCCTGGCTGAAGACGGCTGAAATGCCAGAAACTGTTCCTAGGAAGCTTGTTTCCGGTCCAGGGAAGGCATGGCTTGGCAGTTTGGGCTGGACTGTTCCCATGAGGCACAGGGTCAGACTGATTTGCATATGGCCATGTCTGAACTGGGGTGGCAAAGTGGGCTAACGAACGGTGATGGATCAAAGTCAGATTTGTTGACTGGGTGTGAGTGTTTGATTGGTTCTGATGCTCCGTCCATCACCACCCCCTTTTGTACCTCTTTGTTCGCCATAAGTTTGCAGGGTATGCTCAGACGTTGGTCCCTTGCTCACTTTGCCACCTGATTCAAGCAAGCCTGGCTGAAGACGGCTGAAATGCCAGAAACCCGTCCTAGGAAACGTGTTTCCTGTCCAGGGAAGACATTGCTTGGCAATTCGGGCTGGACTGTTCCCATGAGGCACAGGGTCAGACTGATTTGCATATGGCCATGTCTTAACTGGGGTGGCAGAGTGGGCTAAAGAACGGTGATGGATCAAACTCGGATCTGTTGACAGGGTGTGAGTGTTTGATTGGTTCTGATGCTCCGTCCATCACCACACTCTTTTGTACCACTTTGTTCGCCATAAGTTGGCAGGGTATGCTCAGACGTGAGTCCCTTGCTCACTTTGCCACTGGATTCAAGCAAGCCTGGCTGAAGACGGCTGAAATGCCAGAAACCGGTCCTGGGAAGCTTGTTTCCGGTCCAGGGAAGTCATGGCTTGGCAGTTCGGGCTGGACTGTTCCCATGAGGCACAGGGTCAGACTGATTTGCATATGGCCATGTCTGAACTGGGGTGGCAGAGTGGTCTAAAGAACGGTGATGGATCAAACACGGATCTGTTTACTGGGTGTGAGTATTTGATTTGTTCTGATGCTCCGTCCATCACCACCCCCTTTTGTACCGCTTTGTTCACCATAAGTTGACAGGGTATGCTCAGACGTCAGTCCCTTGCTCACTTTGCCACTGGATTCAAGCAAGCCTGGCTGAAGACGGCTGAAATGCCAGAAACCGGTCCTAGGAAGCTTGTTTCCGGTCCAGGGAAGGCATGGCTTGGCAGTTCGGGATGGACTGTTCCTATGAGGCACAGGGTCAGACTGATTTGCATATGGCCATGTCTGAACTGGGGTGGCAGAGTGGGCTAAAGCACTGTGATGGATCAAATTCGGATCTGTTGACTGGGTGTGAGTGTTTGATTGGTTCTGATGCTCCGTCCATCACCACCCCCTTTTGTACTGCTTTGTTCGCCATAAGTTGGCAGGGTATGCTCAGACGTGAGTACCTTGCTCACTTTGCCACTGGATTCAAGCAAGCCTGGCTGAAGACGGCTGACATGCCAGAAACCGGTCCTAGGAAGCTTGTTTCCGGTCCAGGGAAGGCATGGCTTGGCAGTTCGGGCTGGACTGTTCCCATGAGGCACACGGTCAGACTGATTTGCATATGGCCATGTCTGAACTGGGGTGGCAAAGTGGGCTAAAGAACGGTGATGGATCAAACTCGGATCTGTTGACTGGGTGTGAGTGTTTGATTGGTTCTGATGCTCCGTCCATCACCACCCCCTTTTGTACCTCTTTGTTCGCCATAAGTTTGCAGGGTATGCTCAGACGTGGGTCCCTTGCTCACTTTGCCACCTGATTCAAGCAAGCCTGGCTGAAGACGGCTGAAATACCAGAAACCCGTCCTAGGAAACGTGTTTCCTGTCCAGGGAAGACATTGCTTGGCAATTCGGGCTGGACTGTTCCCATGAGGCACAGGGTCAGACTGATTTGCATATGGCCATGTCTGAACTGGGGTGGCAGAGTGGGCTAAAGCACGGTGATGGGTCAAACTCGGATCTGTTGACTGGATGTGAGTGTTTGATTGGTTCTGATGCTCCGTCCATCACCACCCCCTTTTGTACTGCTTTGTTCGCCATAAGTTGGCAGGGTATGCTCAGACGTGAGTACCTTGCTCACTTTGCCACTGGATTCAAGCAAGCCTGGCTGAAGACGGCTGAAATGCCAGAAACCGGTCCTAGGAAGCTTGTTTCCGGTCCAGGGAAGGCATGGCTTGGCAGTTCGGGCTGGACTGTTCCCATGAGGCACACGGTCAGACTGATTTGCATATGGCCATGTCTGAACTGGGGTAGCAGAGTTGGCTAAAGATCGGTGATGGATCAAACTCGGATCTGTTGACTGGGTGTGAGTGTTTGATTGTTTCTGATGCTCCGTCCATCACCACCCCCTTTTGTACTGCTTTGTTCGCCATGAGTTGGCAGGGTATGCTCAGACGTGAGTCCCTTGCTCACTTTGCCACTGGATTCAAGCAAGCCTGGCTGAAGACGGCTGAAATGCCAGAAACTGTTCCTAGGAAGCTTGTTTCCGGTCCAGGGAAGGCATGGCTTGGCAGTTTGGGCTGGACTGTTCCCATGAGGCACAGGGTCAGACTGCTTTGCATATGGCCATGTCTGAACTGGGGTGGCAGAGTGGGCTAATGAACGGTGATGGATCAAAGTCAGATTTGTTGGCTGGGTGTGAGTGTTTGATTGGTTCTGATGCTCCGTCCATCACCACCCCCTTTTGTACCTCTTTGTTCGCCATAAGTTTGCAGGGTATGCTCAGACGTGGGTCCCTTGCTCACTTTGCCACCTGATTCAAGCAAGCCTGGCTGAAGACGGCTGAAATGCCAGAAACCCGTCCTAGGAAACGTGTTTCCTGTCCAGGGAAAACATTGCTTGGCAATTCGGGCTGGACTGTTCCCATGAGGCACAGGGTCAGACTGATTTGCATATGGCCATGTCTTAACTGGGGTGGCAGAGTGGGCTAAAGAACGGTGATGGATCAAACTCGGATCTGTTGACAGGGTGTGAGTGTTTGATTGGTTCTGATGCTCCGTCCATCACCACACTCTTTTGTACCACTTTGTTCACCATAAGTTGGCAGGGTATGCTCAGACGTGAGTCCCTTGCTCACTTTGCCACTGGATTCAAGCAAGCCTGGCTGAAGACGGCTGAAATGCCAGAAACCGGTCCTAGGAAGCTTGTTTCCGGTCCAGGGAAGGCATGGCTTGGCAGTTCGGGCTGGACTGTTCCTATGAGGCACAGGGTCAGACTGATTTGCATATGGCCATGTCTGAACTGGGGTGGCAGAGTGGGCTAAAGCACGGTGATGGATCAAACTCGGATCTGTTGACTGGGTGTGAGTGTTTGATTGGTTCTGATGCTCCGTCCATCACCACCCCCTTTTGTACTGCTTTGTTCGCCATAAGTTGGCAGGGTATGCTCAGACGTGAGTACCTTGCTCACTTTGCCACTGGATTCAAGCAAGCCTGGCTGAAGACGGCTGACATGCCAGAAACCGGTCCTAGGAAGCTTGTTTCCGGTCCAGGGAAGGCATGGCTTGGCAGTTTGGGCTGGACTGTTCCCACGAGGCACACGGTCAGACTGATTTGCATATGGCCATGTCTGAACTGGGGTGGCAAAGTGGGCTAAAGAACGGTGATGGATCAAACTCAGATCTGTTGACTGTGTGTGAGTGTTTGATTGGTTCTGATGCTCCGTCCATCACCACCCCCTTTTGTACCTCTTTGTTCGCCATAAGTTTGCAGGGTATGCTCAGACGTGGGTCCCTTGCTCACTTTGCCACCTGATTCAAGCAAGCCTGGCTGAAGACGGCTGAAATACCAGAAACCCGTCCTAGGAAACGTGTTTCCTGTCCAGGGAAGACATTGCTTGGCAATTAGGGCTGGACTGTTCCCATGAGGCACAGGGTCAGACTGATTTGCATATGGCCATGTCTGAACTGGGGTGGCAGAGTGGGCTAAAGAATGGTGATGGATCAAACTCGGATCTGTTGACTGGGTGTGAGTGTTTGATTGGTTCTGATGCTCCATCCATCACCACCCCCTTTTGTACTGCTTTGTTCGCCATAAGTTGGCAGGGTATGCTCAGACGTGAGTCCCTTGCTCCCTTTGCCACTGGATTCATGCAATCCTGGCTGAAGACGGCTGAAATGCCAGAAACCGGTCCTTAGAAGCTTGTTTCCGGTCCAGGAAAGGCATGGCTTGGCAGTTCGGGCTGGACTGTTCCCATGAGGCACAGGGTCAGACTGATTTGCATGTCTGAACTGGGGTGGCAGAGTGGGCTAAAGAACGGTGATGGATCAAACTCGGATCTGTTGACTGGGTGTGAGTGTTTGAATGGTTCTGATGCTCCGTCCATCACCACCCCCTTTTGTACCGCTTTGTTCGCCATAAGTTGGCAGGGTATGCTCAGACGTGAGTCTCTTGCTCACTTTGCCACTGGATTCAAGCAAGCCTAGCTGAAGACGTCTGAAATGCCAGAAACCGGTCCTAGGAAGCTTGTTTCCGGTCCAGGGAAGGCATGGCTTGGCAGTTCGGGCTGGACTGTTCCCATGAGGCACAGGGTCAGACTGATTTGCATATGGCCATGTCTGAAATGGGGTGGCAGAGTGGGCTAAAGAACGGTGATGGATCAAACTCGGATCTGTTGACTGGGTGTGAGTGTGTGATTGGTTCTGATGCTCCGTCCATCACCACCCCCTTTTGTACCGCTTTGTTCGCCATAAGTTGGCAGGGTATGCTCAGACGTGAGTCCCTTGCTCATTTTGCCACTGGATTCAAGCAAGCCTGGCTGAAGACGGCTGAAATGCCAAAAACCGGTCCTATGAAGCTTGTTTCCGGTCCAGTGAAGGCATGGCTTGGCAGTTCGGGCTGGACTGTTCCCATGAGGCACAGGGTCAGACTGATTTGCATATGGCCATGTCTTAACTGGGGTGGCAGAGTGGGCTTAAGAACGGTGATGGATCAAACTCGGATCTGTTGACAGGGTGTGAGTGTTTGATTGGTTCTGATGCTCTGTCCATCACCACACTCTTTTGTACCGCTTTGTTCACCATAAGTTGGCAGGGTATGCTCAGATGTGAGTCCCTTGCTCACTTTGCCACTGGATTCAAGCACGCCTGGCTGAAGACGGCTGAAATGACAGAAACCGGTCCTAGGAAGCTTGTTTCCGGTACAGGGAAGGCATGGCTTGGCAGTTCGGGCTGGACTGTTCCCAAGAGGCACAGGGTCAGACTGATTTGCATATGGCCATGTCTGAACTGGGGTGGCAGAGTGGGCTAAAGAATGGTGATGGATCAAACTCGGATCTGTTGACTGGGTGTGAGTGTTTGATTGGTTCTGATGCTCCGTCCATCACCACCCCCTTTTGTACTGCTTTGTTCGCCATAAGTTGGCAGGGTATGCTCAGACGTGAGTCCCTTGCTCACTTTGCCACTGGATTCAAGCAATCCTGGCTGAAGACGGCTGAAATGCCAGAAACCGATCCTTAGAAGCTTGTTTCCGGTCCAGGAAAGGCATGGCTTGGCAGTTCGGGCTGGACTGTTCCCATGAGGCACAGGGTCAGACTGATTTGCATGTCTGAACTGGGGTGGCAGAGTGGGCTAAAGAACGGTGATGGATCAAACTCGGATCTGTTGACTGGGTGTGAGTGTTTGAATGGTTCTGATGCTCCGTCCATCACCACCCCCTTTTGTACAGCTTTGTTCGCCATAAGTTGGCAGGGTATGCTCAGACGTGAGTCCCTTGCTCACTTTGCCACTGGATTCAAGCAAGCCTGGCTGAAGACGGCTGAAATGCCAGAAACCGGTCCTAGGAAGCTTGTTTCCGGTCCAGGGAAGGCATGGCTTGGCAGTTCGGGCTGGACTGTTCCCATGAGGAACAGGGTCAGACTGATTTGCATATGGCCATGTCTGAACTGGGGTGGCAGAGTGGGCTAAAGCACGGTGATGGATCAAACTTGGATCTGTTGACTGGGTTTGAGTGTTTGATTGGTTCTGATGCTCAGTCCATCACCACCCCCTTTTGTACTGCTTTATTCGCCATAAGTTGGCAGGGTATGCTCAGACGTGAGTACCTTGCTCACTTTGCCACTGGATTCAAGCAAGCCTGGCTGAAGACGGCTGAAATGCCAGAAAACGGTCCTAGGAAGCTTGTTTCCGGTCCAGGGAAGGCATGGCTTGGCAGTTAGGGCTGGACTGTTCCCACGAGGAACTATGTCAGACTGATTTGCATATGGCCATGTCTGAACTGGGGTAGCAGAGTGGGCTAAAGAACGGTGATGGATCAAACTCGGATCTGTTGACTGGGTGTGAGTGTTTGATTGTTTCTGATGCTCTGTCCGTCACCACCCCCTTTTGTACTGCTTTGTTCGCCATGAGTTGGCAGGGTATGCTCAGACGTGAGTCCCTTGCTCACTTTGCCACTGGATTCAAGCAAGCCTGGCTGAAGACGGCTGAAATGCCAGAAACCGGTCCTGGGAAGCTTGTTTCCGGTCCAGGGAAGGCATGGCTTGGCAGTTTGGGCTGGACTGTTCCCATGAGGCACAGGGTCAGACTGATTTGCATACGGCCATGTCTGAACTGGGGTGGCAGAGTGGGCTAAAGAACGGTGATGGATCAAAGTCGGATCTGTTGACTGGGTGTGAGTGTTTGATTGGTTCTGATGCTCCGTCCATCACCACCCCCTTTTGTACCGCTTTGTTCGCCATAAGTTGGCAGGGTATGCTCAGACATGAGTCCCTTGCTCACTTTGCCACTGGATTCAAGCAAGCCTGGCTGAAGACGGCTGAAATGCCAGAAACCCATCCTAGGAAACTTGTTTCCTGTCCAGGGAAGGCATGGCTTGGCAGTTCGGGCTGGACTGCTCCCATGAGGCCAGGGTCAGACTGATTTGCATATGGCCATGTCTGAACTGGGGTGGCAGAGTGGGCTAAAGAACGGTGATGGATCAAACACGGATCTGTTTACTGGGTGTGAGTGTTTGATTTGTTCTGATCCTCCGTCCATCGCCACCCCCTTTTGTACCGCTTTGTTCACCATAAGTTGGCAGGGTATGCTCAGACGTGAGTCCCTTGCTCACTTTGCCACTGGATTCAAGCAAGCCTGGCTGAAGACGGCTGAAATGCCAGAAACCGGTCCTAGGAAGCTTGTTTCCGGTCCAGGGAAGGCATGGCTTGGCAGTTCGGGCTGGACTGTTCCCATGAGGCACACGGTCAGACTGATTTGCATATGGCCATGTCTGAACTGGGGTGGCAGAGTGGGCTAAAGAACGGTGATGGATCAAACTCGGATCTGTTGACTGGGTGTTAGTGTTTGATTGTTTCTGATGCTCCGTCCATCACCACCCCCTTTTGTACTGCTTTGTTTGCCATGAGTTGGCAGGGTATGCTCAGACGTGAGTCCCTTGCTCACTTTGCCACTGGATTCAAGCAAGCCTGGCTGAAGACGGCTGAAATGCCAGAAACTGTTCCTAGGAAGCTTGTTTCCGGTCCAGGGAAGGCATGGCTTGGCAGTTTGGGCTGGACTGTTCCCATGAGGCACAGGGTCAGACTGATTTGCATATGGCCATGTCTGAACTGGGGTGGCAGAGTGGGCTAACGAACGGTGATGGATCAAAGTCAGATTTGTTGACTGGGTGTGAGTGTTTGATTGGTTCTGATGCTCCGTCCATCACCACCCCCTTTTGTACCTCTTTGTTCGCCATAAGTTTGCAGGGTATGCTCAGACGTGGGTCCCTTGCTCACTTTGCCACCTGATTCAAGCAAGCCTGGCTGAAGACGGCTGAAATGCCAGAAACCCGTCCTAGGAAACGTGTTTCCTGTCCAGGGAAGACATTGCTTGGCAATTCGGGCTGGACTGTTCCCATGAGGCACAGGGTCAGACTGATTTGCATATGGCCATGTCTTAACTGGGGTGGCAGAGTGGGCTAAAGAACGGTGATGGATCAAACTCGTATCTGTTGACAGGGTGTGAGTGTTTGATTGGTTCTGATGCTCCGTCCATCACCACACTCTTTTGTACCACTTTGTTCGCCATAAGTTGGCAGGGTATGCTCAGACGTGAGTCCCTTGCTCACTTTGCCACTGGATTCAAGCAAGCCTGGCTGAAGACGGCTGAAATGCCAGAAACCGGTCCTGGGAAGCTTGTTTCCGGTCCAGGGAAGGTATGGCTTGGCAGTTCGGGCTGGACTGTTCCCATGAGGCACAGGGTCAGACTGATTTGCATATGGCCATATCTGAACTGGGGTGGCAGAGTGGGCTAAAGAACGGTGATGGATCAAAGTCGGATCTGTTGACTGGGTGTGAGTGTTTGATTGGTTCTGATGCTCTGTCCATCACCACCCCCTTTTGTACTGCTTTGTTCGCCATAAGTTGGCAGGGTATGCTCAGACATGAGTCCCTTGCTCACTTTGCCACTGGATTCAAGCAAGCCTGGCTGAAGACGGCTGAAATGCCAGAAACCCGTCCTAGGAAACTTGTTTCCTGTCCAGGGAAGGCATGGCTTGGCAGTTCGGGCTGGACTGCTCCCATGAGGCACAGGGTCAGACTGATTTGCATATGGCCATGTCTGAACTGGGGTGGCAGAGTGGTCTAAAGAACGGTGATGGATCAAACACGGATCTGTTTACTGGGTGTGAGTGTTTGATTTGTTGTGATGCTTCGTCCATCACCACCCCCTTTTGTACCGCTTTGTTCACCATAAGTTGACAGGGTATGCTCAGACGTGAGTCCCTTGCTCACTTTGCCACTGGATTCAAGCAAGCCTGGCTGAAGACGGCTGAAATGCCAGAAACCGGTCCTAGGAAGCTTGTTTCCGGTCCAGGGAAGGCATGGCTTGGCAGTTTGGGCTGGACTGTTCCTATGAGGCACAGGGTCAGACTGATTTGCATATGACCAAGTCTGAACTGGGGTGGCAGAGTGGGCTAAAGCACGGTGATGGATCTAACTCGGATCTGTTGACTGGGTGTGAGTGTTTGATTGGTTCTGATGCTCCATCCATCACCACCCCCTTTTGTACTGCTTTGTTCGCCATAAGTTGGCAGGGTATGCTCAGACGTGAGTACCTTGCTCACTTTGCCACTGGATTCAAGCAAGCCTGGCTGAAGACGGCTGACATGCCAGAAACCGGTCCTAGGAAGCTTGTTTCCGGTCCAGGGAAGGCATGGCTTGGCAGTTCGGGCTGGACTGTTCCCATGAGGCACACGGTCAGACTGATTTGCATATGGCCATGTCTGAACTGGGGTAGCAGAGTGGGCTAAAGAACGGTGATGGATCAAACTCGGATCTGTTGACTGGGTGTGAGTGTTTGATTGTTTCTGATGCTCCGTCCATCACCACCCCCTTTTGTACTGCTTTGTTTGCCATGAGTTGGCAGGGTATGCTCAGACGTGAGTCCCTTGCTCACTTTGCCACTGGATTCAAGCAAGCCTGGCTGAAGACGGCTGAAATGCCAGAAACTGGTCCTAGGAAGCTTGTTTCCGGTCCAGGGAAGGCATGGCTTGGCAGTTTGGGCTGGACTGTTCCCATGAGGCACAGGGTCAGACTGATTTGCATATGGCCATGTCTAAACTGGGGTGGCAGAGTGGGCTAAAGAATGGTGATGGATCAAAGTCGGATTTGTTGACTGGGTGTGAGTGTTTGATTGGTTCTGATGCTCCGTCCATCACCACCCCCTTTTGTACCTCTTTGTTCGCCATAAGTTTGCAGGGTATGCTCAGACGTGGGTCCCTTGCTCACTTTGCCACCTGATTCAAGCAAGCCTGGCTGAAGACGGCTGAAATGCCAGAAACCCGTCCTAGGCAACTTGTTTCCTGTCCAGGGAAGGCATGGCTTGGCAGTTCGGGCTGGACTGCTCCCATGAAGCACAGGGTCAGACTGATTTGCATATGGCCATGTCTGAACTGGGGTGGCAGAGTGGTCTAAAGAACGGTGATGGATCAAACACGGATCTGTTTACTGGGTGTGAGTGTTTGATTTGTTGTGATGCTCCGTCCATCACCACCCCCTTTTGTACCGCTTTGTTCACCATAAGTTGACAGGGTATGCTCAGACGTGAGTCCCTTGCTCACTTTGCCACTGGATTCAAGCAAGCCTGGCTGAAGACGACTGAAATGCCAGAAACCGGTCCTAGGAAGCTTGTTTCCGGTCCAGGGAAGGCATGGCTTGGCAGTTTGGGCTGGACTGTTCCTATGAGGCACAGGGTCAGACTGATTTGCATATGACCAAGTCTGAACTGGGGTGGCAGAGTGGGCTAAAGCACGGTGATGGATCTAACTCGGATCTGTTGACTGGGTGTGAGTGTTTGATTGGTTCTGATGCTCCATCCATCACCACCCCCTTTTGTACTGCTTTGTTCGCCATAAGTTGGCAGGGTATGCTAAGACGTGAGTACCTTGCTCACTTTGCCACTGGATTCATGCAAGCCTGGCTGAAGACGGCTGACATGCCAGAAACCGGTCATAGGAAGCTTGTTTCCGGTCCAGGGAAGGCATGGCTTGGCAGTTCGGGCTGGACTGTTCCCATGAGGCACACGGTCAGACTGATTTGCATATGGCCATGTCTGAACTGGGGTAGCAGAGTGGGCTAAAGAACGGTGATGGATCAAACTCGGATCTGTTGACTGGGTGTGAGTGTTTGATTGTTTCTGATGCTCCGTCCATCACCACCCCCTTTTGTACTGCTTTGTTTGCCATGAGTTGGCAGGGTATGCTCAGACGTGAGTCCCTTGCTCACTTTGCCACTGGATTCAAGCAAGTCTGGCTGAAGACGGCTGAAATGCCAGAAACTGGTCCTAGGAAGCTTGTTTCCGGTCCAGGGAAGGCATGGCTTGGCAGTTTGGGCTGGACTGTTCCCATGAGGCACAGGGTCAGACTGATTTGCATATGGCCATGTCTAAACTGGGGTGGCAGAGTGGGCTAAAGAACGGTGATGGATCAAAGTCGGATTTGTTGACTGGGTGTGAGTGTTTGATTGGTTCTGATGCTCCGTCCATCACCACCCCCTTTTGTACCTCTTTGTTCGCCATAAGTTTGCAGGGTATGCTCAGACGTGGGTCCCTTGCTCACTTTGCCACCTGATTCAAGCAAGCCTGGCTGAAGACGGCTGAAATACCAGAAACCCGTCCTAGGAAACGTGTTTCCTGTCCAGGGAAGACATTGCTTGGCAATTCGGGCTGGACTGTTCCCATGAGGCACAGGGTCAGACTGATTTGCATATGGCCATGTCTTAACTGGGGTGGCAAAGTGGGCTAAAGAACGGTGATGGATCAAACTCGGATCTGTTGACAGGGTGTGAGTGTTTGATTGGTTCTGATGCTCCGTCCATCACCACACTCTTTTGTACCGCTTTGTTCGCCATAAGTTGGCAGGGTATGCTCAGATGTGAGTCCCTTGCTCACTTTGCCACTGGATTCAAGCACGCCTGGCTGAAGACGGCTGAAATGCCAGAAACCGGTTCTAGGAAGCTTGTTTACGGTCCAGGGAAGGCATGGCTTGGCAGTTCGGCTGGACTGTTCCCATGAGGCACAGGGTCAGACTGATTTGCATATGGCCATGTCTGAACTGGGGTGGCAGAGTGGGCTAAAGCACGGTGATGGATCAAACTCGGATCTATTGACTGGGTGTGAGTGTTTGATTGGTTCTGATGCTCAGTCCATCACCACCCCTTTTTGTACTGCTTTGTTCGCCATAAGTTGGCAGGGTATGCTCAGACGTGAGTCCCTTGCTCACTTTGCCACTGGATTTAAGCAAGCCTGGCTGAAGACGGCTGAAATGACAGAAACCGGTCCTAGGAAGCTTGTTTCCGGTACAGGGAAGGCATGGCTTGGCAGTTCGGGCTGGACTGTTCCCATGAGGCACAGGGTCAGACTGATTTGCATATGGCCATGTCTGAACTGGGGTGGCAGAGTGGGCTAAAGAATGGTGATGGATCAAACTCGGATCTGTTGACTGGGTGTGAGTGTTTGATTGGTTCTGATGCTCCATCCATCACCACCCCCTTTTGTACTGCTTTGTTCGCCATAAGTTGGCAGGGTATGCTCAGACGTGAGTCCCTTGCTCCCTTTGCCACTGGATTCATGCAATCCTGGCTGAAGACGGCTGAAATGCCAGAAACCGGTCCTTAGAAGCTTGTTTCCGGTCCAGGAAAGGCATGGCTTGGCAGTTCGGGCTGGACTGTTCCCATGAGGCACAGGGTCAGACTGATTTGCATGTCTGAACTGGGGTGGCAGAGTGGGCTAAAGAACGGTGATGGATCAAACTCGGATCTGTTGACTGGGTGTGAGTGTTTGAATGGTTCTGATGCTCCGTCCATCACCACCCCCTTTTGTACCGCTTTGTTCGCCATAAGTTGGCAGGGTATGCTCAGACGTGAGTCTCTTGCTCACTTTGCCACTGGATTCAAGCAAGCCTAGCTGAAGACGTCTGAAATGCCAGAAACCGGTCCTAGGAAGCTTGTTTCCGGTCCAGGGAATGCATGGCTTGGCAGTTCGGGCTGGACTGTTCCCATGAGGCACAGGGTCAGACTGATTTGCATATGGCCATGTCTAAAAAATGGGGTGGCAGAGTGGGCTAAAGAACGGTGATGGATCAAACTCGGATCTGTTGACTGGGTGTGAGTGTTTGATTGGTTCTGATGCTCCGTCCATCACCACCCCCTTTTGTACCGCTTTGTTCGCCATAAGTTGGCAGGGTATGCTCAGACGTGAGTCCCTTGCTCATTTTGCCACTGGATTCAAGCAAGCCTGGCTGAAGACGGCTGAAATGCCAGAAACCGGTCCTAGGAAGCTTGTTTCCGGTCCAGGGAAGGCATGGCTTGGCAGTTCGGGCTGGACTGTTCCCATGAGGCACAGGGTCAGACTGATTTGCATATGGCCATGTGTTAACTGGGGTGGCAGAGTGGGCTTAAGAACGGTGATGGATCAAACTCGGATCTGTTGACAGGGTGTGAGTATTTGATTGGTTCTGATGCTCTGTCCATCACCACACTCTTTTGTACCGCTTTGTTCGCCATAAGTTGGCAGGGTATGCTCAGATGTGAGTCCCTTGCTCACTTTGCCACTGGATTCAAGCACGCCTGGCTGAAGACGGCTTAAATGCCAGAAACCGGTCCTAGGAAGCTTGTTTCCGGTCCAGGGAAGGCATGGCTTGGCAGTTCGGGCTGGACTGTTCCCATGAGGAACAGGATCAGACTGATTTGCATATGGCCATGTCTGAACTGGGGTGGCAGAGTGGGCTAAAGCACGGTGATGGATCAAACTTGGATCTGTTGACTGGGTGTGAGTGTTTGATTGGTTCTGATGCTCAGTCCATCACCACCCCCTTTTGTACTGCTTTGTTTGCCATAAGTTGGCAGGGTATGCTCAGACGTGAGTACCTTGCTCACTTTGCCACTGGATTCAAGCAAGCCTGGCTGAAGACGGCTGAAATGCCAGAAAACGGTCCTAGGAAGCTTGTTTCCGGTCCAGGGAAGGCATGGCTTGGCAGTTAGGGCTGGACTGTTCCCACGAGGAACTCTGTCAGACTGATTTGCATATGGCCATGTCTGAACTGGGGTAGCAGAGTGGGCTAAAGAACGGTGATGGATCAAACTCGGATCTGTTGACTGGGTGTGAGTGTTTGATTGGTTCTGATGCTCTGTCCATCACCACACTCTTTTGTACCGCTTTGTTCGCCATAAGTTGGCAGGGTATGCTCAGATGTGAGTCCCTTGCTCACTTTGCCACTGGATTCAAGCACGCCTGGCTGAAGACGGCTGAAATGCCAGAAACCGGTCCTAGGAAGCTTGTTTCCGGTCCAGGGAAGGCATGGCTTGGCAGTTCGGGCTGGACTGTTCCCATGAGGCACAGGGTCAGACTGATTTGCATATGGCCATGTGTTAACTGGGGTGGCAGAGTGGGCTTAAGAACGGTGATGGATCAAACTCGGATCTGTTGACAGGGTGTGAGTGTTTGATTGGTTCTGATGCTCTGTCCATCACCACACTCTTTTGTACCGCTTTGTTCGCCATAAGTTGGCAGGGTATGCTCAGATGTGAGTCCCTTGCTCACTTTGCCACTGGATTCAAGCACGCCTGGCTGAAGACGGCTTAAATGCCAGAAACCGGTCCTAGGAAGCTTGTTTCCGGTCCAGGGAAGGCATGGCTTGGCAGTTCGGGCTGGACTGTTCCCATGAGGAACAGGATCAGACTGATTTGCATATGGCCATGTCTGAACTGGGGTGGCAGAGTGGGCTAAAGCACGGTGATGGATCAAACTTGGATCTGTTGACTGGGTGTGAGTGTTTGATTGGTTCTGATGCTCAGTCCATCACCACCCCCTTTTGTACTGCTTTGTTTGCCATAAGTTGGCAGGGTATGCTCAGACGTGAGTACCTTGCTCACTTTGCCACTGGATTCAAGCAAGCCTGGCTGAAGACGGCTGAAATGCCAGAAAACGGTCCTAGGAAACTTGTTTCCGGTCCAGGGAAGGCATGGCTTGGCAGTTAGGGCTGGACTGTTCCCACGAGGAACTCTGTCAGACTGATTTGCATATGGCCATGTCTGAACTGGGGTAGCAGAGTGGGCTAAAGAACGGTGATGGATCAAACTCGGATCTGTTGACTGGGTGTGAGTGTTTGATTGTATCTGATGCTCTGTCCATCACCACCCCCTTTTGTACTGCTTTGTTCGCCATGAGTTGGCAGGGTATGCTCAGACGTGAGTCCCTTGCTCACTTTGCCACTGGATTCAAGCAAGCCTGGCTGAAGACGGCTGAAATGCCAGAAACCGGTCCTGGGAAGCTTGTTTCCGGTCCAGGGAAGGCATGGCTTGGCAGTTTGGGCTGGACTGTTCCCATGAGGCACAGGGTCAGACTGATTTGCATATGGCCATGTCTGAACTGGGGTGGCAGAGTGGGCTAAAGAACGGTGATGGATCAAAGTCGGATCTGTTCACTGGGTGTGAGTGTTTGATTGGTTCTGATGCTCCGTCCATCACCACCCCCTTTTGTACCGCTTTGTTCGCCATAAGTTGGCAGGGTATGCTCAGACATGAGTCCCTTGCTCACTTTGCCACTGGATTCAAGCAAGCCTGGCTGAAGACGGCTGAATTGCCAGAAACCCGTCCTAGGAAACTTGTTTCCTGTCCAGGGAAGGCATGGCTTGGCAGTTCGGGCTGGACTGCTCCCATGAGGCCAGGGTCAGACTGATTTGCATATGGCCATGTCTGAACTGGGGTGGCAGAGTGGGCTAAAGAACGGTGATGGATCAAACACGGATCTGTTTACTGGGTGTGAGTGTTTGATTTGTTCTGATCCTCCGTCCATCGCCACCCCCTTTTGTACCGCTTTGTTCACCATAAGTTGGCAGGGTATGCTCAGACGTGAGTCCCTTGCTCACTTTGCCACTGGATTCAAGCAAGCCTGGCTGAAGACGGCTGAAATGCCAGAAACCGGTCCTAGGAAGCTTGTTTCCAGTCCAGGGAAGGCATGGCTTGGCAGTTCGGGCTGGACTGTTCCCATGAGGCACAGGGTCAGACTGATTTGCATATGGCCATCTCTGAACTGGGGTGGCAGAGTGGGCTAAAGCACGGTGATGGGTCAAACTCGGATCTGTTGACTGGATGTGAGTGTTTGATTGGTTCTGATGCTCCGTCCATCACCACCCCCTTTTGTACCGCTTTGTTCGCCATAAGTTGGCAGGGTATGCTCAGACGTGGGTCCCTTGCTCACTTTGCCACCTGATTCAAGCATGCCTGGCTGAAGACGGCTGAAATGCCAGAAACCCGTAGTAGGAAACGTGTTTCCTATCCAGGGAAGACATTGCTTGGCAATTCGGGCTGGACTGTTCCCATAAGGCACAGGGTCAGACTGATTTTCATATGGCAATGTCTGAACAGGGGTGGCAGAGTGGGCTAAAGAACGGTGATGGATCAAAGTCGGATCTGTTGACTGGGTGTGAGTGTTTGATTGGTTCTGATGCTCCGTCCATCACCACCCCCTTTTGTACCGCTTTGTTCGCCATAAGTTGGCAGGGTATGCTCAGACGTGAGTCCCTTGCTCACTTTGCCACTTGATTCCAGCAAGCCTGGCTGAAGGCGGCTGAAATGCCAGAAACCCGTCCTAGGAAATTTGTTTCCTGTCCAGGGAAGGCATGGCTTGGCAGTTTGGGCTGGACTGCTCCCATGAGGCACAGGGTCAGACTGATTTGCATATGGCCATGTCTGAACTGGGGTGGCAGAGTGGGCTTAAGAACGGTGATGGATCAAACACGGATCTGTTGACTGGGTGTGAGTGTTTGATTGGTTCTGATGCTCAGTTTATCACCACCCCCTTTTGTACTGCTTTGTTCGCCATAAGTTAGCAGGGTATGCTCAGACGTGAGTCCCTTGCTCACTTTACCACTGGATTCAAGCAAGCCGGGCTGAAGACGGCTGAAATGCCAGAAACCGGTTCTAAGAAGCTTGTTTCCGGTCCAGGGAAGGCATGGCTTGGCAGTTCGCGCTGGACTGCTCCCATGAGGCACAGGGTCAGACTGATTTGCATGTCTGAACTGGGGTGGCAGAGTGGGCTAAAGAACGGTGATGGATCAAACTCGGATCTGTTGACTGGGTGTGAGTGTTTGAATGGTTCTCATGCTCCATCCATCACCACCCCCTTTTGTACCGCTTTGTTCGCCATAAGTTGGCAGGGTATGCTCAGACGTGAGTCCCTTGCTCACTTTGCCTCTGGATTCAAGCAAGCCTGGCTGAAGACGGCTGAAATGCCAGAAACCGGTCCTAGGAAGCTGGTTTCAGGTCCAGGGAAGGCATGGCTTGGCAGTTCGGGCTGGACTGTTCCCATAAGGCACAGAGTCAGACTGATTTGCATATGGCCATGTCTGAAATGGGGTGGGAGAGTTGGCTAAAGAACGGTGATGGATCAAACTCGGATCTGTTGACTGGGTGTGAGTGTTTGATTGGTTCTGATGCTCCCTCCATCACCACCCCCTTTTGTACCGCTTTGTTCGCCATAAGTTGGCAGGGTATGCTCAGACGTGAGTCCCTTGCTCACTTTGCCACTGGATTCAAGCAAGCCTGGCTGAAGACGGCTGAAATGCCAGAAACCGGTCCTAGGAACCTTGTTTCCGGTCCAGGGAAGGCATGGCTTGGCAGTTCGGGCTGGACTGTTCCCATGAGGCAGAGGGTCAGACTGATTTGCATATGGCCATGTCTTAACTGGGGTGGCAGAGTGGGCTAAAGAACGGTGATGGATCAAACTCGGATCTGTTTACTGGGTGTGAGTGTTTGATTTGTTCTGATCCTCCGTCCATCGCCACCCCCTTTTGTACCGCTTTGTTCACCATAAGTTGGCAGGGTATGCTCAGACGTGAGTCCCTTGCTCACTTTGCCACTGGATTCAAGCAAGCCTGGCTGAAGACGGCTGAAATGCCAGAAACCGGTCCTAGGAAGCTTGTTTCCGGTCCAGGGAAGGCATGGCTTGGCAGTTCGGGCTGGACTGTTCCCATGAGGCACAGGGTCAGACTGATTTGCATATGGCCCTGTCTTAACTGGGGTGGAGGAGTGGGCTAAAGAACGGTGATGGATCAAACTCGGATCTGTTGACAGGGTGTGAGTGTTTGATTGGTTCTGATGCTCCATCCATCACCACACCCTTTTGTACCGCTTTGTTCGACATAAGTTGGCAGGGTATGCTCAGACGTGAGTCCCTTGCTCACTTTGCCACTGGATTCAAACACACCTGGCTGAAGACGGCTGAAATGCCAGAAACCGGTCCTAGGAAGCTTGTTTCCGGTCCAGGGAAGGCATGGCTTGGCAGTTCGGGCTGGACTGTTCCCATGAGGCACAGGGTCAGACTGATTTGCATATGGCCATGTCTGAACTGGGGTGGCAGAGTGGGCTAAAGCACGGTGATGGATCAAACTCGGATCTATTGAGTGGGTGTGAGTGTTTGATTGGTTCTGATGCTCAGTCCATCACCACCCCCTTTTGTACTGCTTTGTTCGCCATAAGTTGGCAGGGTATGCTCAGCCATGAGTCCCTTGCTCACTTTGCCACTGGATTTAAGCAAGCCTGGCTGAAGACGGCTGAAATGACTGAAACCGGTCCTAGGAAGCTTGTTTCCAGTACAGGGAAGGCATGGCTTGGCAGTTCGGGCTGGACTGTTCCTATGAGGCACAGGGTCAGACTGATTTGCATATGGCCATGTCTGAACTGGGGTGGCAGAGTGGGCTAAAGAATGGTGATGGATCAAACTCGGAGCTGTTGACTGGGTGTGAGTGTTTGATTGGTTCTGATGCTCCGTCCATCACCACCCCCTTTTGTACTGCTTTGTGCGCCATAAGTTGGCAGGGTATGCTCAGACGTGAGTCCCTTCCTCACTTTGCCACTGGATTCAATCAAGCCTGGCTGAAGACGGCTGAAATGCCAGAAACCGGTCCTAGGAAGCTTGTTTCCGGTCCAGGGAAGGCATGGCTTGGCAGTTCGGGCTGGACTGTCCCCATGAGGCACAGGGTCAGACTGATTTGCATATGGCCATGTCTGAACTGGGGTGGCAGAGTGGGCTAAAGAACGGTGATGGATCAAAGTCGGATCTGTTGACTGGTTGTGAGTGTTTGATTGGTTCTGATGCTCCATCCATCACCACCCAATTTTGTACTGCTTTGTTCGCCATAAGTTGGCAGGGTATGCTCAGACGTGAGTCCCTTGCTCACTTTGCCACTGGATTCAACCAAGCCTGGATGAAGACGGCTGAAATGCCAGAAACCGGTCCTTAGAAGCTTGTTTCCGGTCCAGGGAAGGCATGGCTTGGCAGTTCGGGCTGAACTGTCCCCATGAGGCACAGGGTCAGACTGATTTGCATATGGCCATGTCTGAACTGGGGTGGCAGAGTGGGCTAAAGAACGGTGATAAATCAAGCTCAGATCTGTGTACTGGGTGTGAGTGTTTGATTGGTTCTGATGCTCCGCCCATCACCACCCCATTTTGTACCGCTTTGTTCGCCATAAGTTGGCAGGGTATGCTCAGACGTAAGTCCCTTGCTCACTTTGCCACTGGATTCAAACAAGCCTGGCTGAAGACGGCTGAAATGCCAGAAACCGGTCCTAGGACACTTGTTTCCGGTCCAGGAAAGACATGGCTTGGCAGTTTGGGCTGGACTGCTCCCATGAGGCACAGGGTCAGACTGATTTGCATATGGCCATGTCTGAACTGGGGTGGCAGAGTGGGCTTAAGAACGGTGATGGATCAAACACGGATCTGTTGACTGGGTGTGAGTGTTTGATTGGTTCTGATGCTCAGTTTATCACCACCCCCTTTTGTACTGCTTTGTTCGCCATAAGTTAGCAGGGTATGCTCAGACGTGAGTCCCTTGCTCACTTTACCACTGGATTCAAGCAAGCCGGGCTGAAGACGGCTGAAATGCCAGAAACCGGTTCTAAGAAGCTTGTTTCCGGTCCAGGGAAGGCATGGCTTGGCAGTTCGCGCTGGACTGCTCCCATGAGGCACAGGGTCAGACTGATTTGCATGTCTGAACTGGGGTGGCAGAGTGGGCTAAAGAACGGTGATGGATCAAACTCGGATCTGTTGACTGGGTGTGAGTGTTTGAATGGTTCTGATGCTCCATCCATCACCACCCCCTTTTGTACCGCTTTGTTCGCCATAAGTTGGCAGGGTATGCTCAGACGTGAGTCCCTTGCTCACTTTGCCTCTGGATTCAAGCAAGCCTGGCTGAAGACGGCTGAAATGCCAGAAACCGGTCCTAGGAAGCTGGTTTCAGGTCCAGGGAAGGCATGGCTTGGCAGTTCGGGCTGGACTGTTCCCATAAGGCACAGGGTCAGACTGATTTGCATATGGCCATGTCTGAAATGGGGTGGGAGAGTTGGCTAAAGAACGGTGATGGATCAAACTCGGATCTGTTGACTGGGTGTGAGTGTTTGATTGGTTCTGATGCTCCCTCCATCACCACCCCCTTTTGTACCGCTTTGTTCGCCATAAGTTGGCAGGGTATGCTCAGACGTGAGTCCCTTGCTCACTTTGCCACTGGATTCAAGCAAGCCTGGCTGAAGACGGCTGAAATGCCAGAAACCGGTCCTAGGAACCTTGTTTCCGGTCCAGGGAAGGCATGGCTTGGCAGTTCGGGCTGGACTGTTCCCATGAGGCATAGGGTCAGACTGATTTGCATATGGCCATGTCTTAACTGGGGTGGCAGAGTGGGCTAAAGAACGGTGATGGATCAAACTCGGATCTGTTTACTGGGTGTGAGTGTTTGATTTGTTCTGATCCTCCGTCCATCGCCACCCCCTTTTGTACCGCTTTGTTCACCATAAGTTGGCAGGGTATGCTCAGACGTGAGTCCCTTGCTCACTTTGCCACTGGATTCAAGCAAGCCTGGCTGAAGACGGCTGAAATGCCAGAAACCGGTCCTAGGAAGCTTGTTTCCGGTCCAGGGAAGGCATGGCTTGGCAGTTCGGGCTGGACTGTTCCCATGAGGCACAGGGTCAGACTGATTTGCATATGGCCCTGTCTTAACTGGGGTGGAGGAGTGGGCTAAAGAACGGTGATGGATCAAACTCGGATCTGTTGACAGGGTGTGAGTGTTTGATTGGTTCTGATGCTCCGTCCATCACCACACCCTTTTGTACCGCTTTGGTCGACATAAGTTGGCAGGGTATGCTCAGACGTGAGTCCCTTGCTCACTTTGCCACTGGATTCAAACACACCTGGCTGAAGACGGCTGAAATGCCAGAAACCGGTCCTAGGAAGCTTGTTTCCGGTCCAGGGAAGGCATGGCTTGGCAGTTCGGGCTGGACTGTTCCCATGAGGCACAGGGTCAGACTGATTTGCATATGGCCATGTCTGAACTGGGGTGGCAGAGTGGGCTAAAGCACGGTGATGGATCAAACTCGGATCTATTGAGTGGGTGTGAGTGTTTGATTGGTTCTGATGCTCAGTCCATCACCACCCCCTTTTGTACTGCTTTGTTCGCCATAAGTTGGCAGGGTATGCTCAGCCATGAGTCCCTTGCTCACTTTGCCACTGGATTTAAGCAAGCCTGGCTGAAGACGGCTGAAATGACTGAAACCGGTCCTAGGAAGCTTGTTTCCAGTACAGGGAAGGCATGGCTTGGCAGTTCGGGCTGGACTGTTCCTATGAGGCACAGGGTCAGACTGATTTGCATATGGCCATGTCTGAACTGGGGTGGCAGAGTGGGCTAAAGAATGGTGATGGATCAAACTCGGAGCTGTTGACTGGGTGTGAGTGTTTGATTGGTTCTGATGCTCCGTCCATCACCACCCCCTTTTGTACTGCTTTGTGCGCCATAAGTTGGCAGGGTATGCTCAGACGTGAGTCCCTTCCTCACTTTGCCACTGGATTCAATCAAGCCTGGCTGAAGACGGCTGAAATGCCAGAAACCGGTCCTAGGAAGCTTGTTTCCGGTCCAGGGAAGGCATGGCTTGGCAGTTCGGGCTGGACTGTCCCCATGAGGCACAGGGTCAGACTGATTTGCATATGGCCATGTCTGAACTGGGGTGGCAGAGTGGGCTAAAGAACGGTGATGGATCAAAGTCGGATCTGTTGACTGGTTGTGAGTGTTTGATTGGTTCTGATGCTCCATCCATCACCACCCAATTTTGTACTGCTTTGTTCGCCATAAGTTGGCAGGGTATGCTCAGACGTGAGTCCCTTGCTCACTTTGCCACTGGATTCAACCAAGCCTGGATGAAGACGGCTGAAATGCCAGAAACCGGTCCTTAGAAGCTTGTTTCCGGTCCAGGGAAGGCATGGCTTGGCAGTTCGGGCTGAACTGTCCCCATGAGGCACAGGGTCAGACTGATTTGCATATGGCCATGTCTGAACTGGGGTGGCAGAGTGGGCTAAAGAACGGTGATAAATCAAGCTCGGATCTGTGTACTGGGTGTGAGTGTTTGATTGGTTCTGATGCTCCGTCCATCACCACCCCATTTTGTACCGCTTTGTTCGCCATAAGTTGGCAGGGTATGCTCAGACGTAAGTCCCTTGCTCACTTTGCCACTGGATTCAAACAAGCCTGGCTGAAGACGGCTGAAATGCCAGAAACCGGTCCTAGGACACTTGTTTCCGGTCCAGGAAAGACATGGCTTGGCAGTTCGGGCTGGACTGTCCCCATGAGGCACAGGGTCAGACAGAATTGCATATGGCCATGTCTGAACTGGGGTGGCAGAGTGGGCTAAAGAACGGTGATGGATCAAACTTGGATCTGTTGACTGGGTGTGAGTGTTTGATTGTTTCTGATGCTCCGTCCATCACCACCCCCTTTTGTACCGCTTTGTTCGCCATAAGTTGGCAGGGTATGCTCAGACGTGAGCCCCTTGCTCACTTTGCCAATGGATTCAAGCAAGCCTGGCTGAAGATGGCTGAAATGCCAGAAACCGGTCCTCGGAAGCTTGTTTCCGGTCCAGGGAAGGCATGGCTTGGCAGTTCGGGCTGGACTGTTCCCATGAGGCACAGGGTCAGACTGATTTGCATATGGCCATGTCTGAACTGGGGTGGCAGAGTGGGCTAAAGAATGGTGATGGATCAAACTCGGATCTGTTGACTGGGTGTGAGTGTTTGATCGGTTCTGATGCTCTGTCCATCACCACCCCCTTTTGTACTGCTTTGTTCTCGATAAGTTGGCAGGGTATGCTCAGACGTGAGTTCCTTCCTCACTTTGCCACTGGATTCAAGCAAGCCTGGCTGAAGACGGCTGAAATGCCAGAAACCGGTCCTAGGAAGCTTGCTTCCGGTCCAGGGAAGGCATGGCTTGGCAGTTCGGGCTGGACTGTTCCCATGAGGCACAGGGTCAGACTGATTTGCATATGGCCATGTCTGAACTGGGGTGGCAGAGTAGGCTAAAGAACGGTGATGGATCAAAGTTGGATCTGTTGACTTGTTGTGAGTGTTTGATTGGTTCTGATGCTCCGTTCATCACCACCCCCTTTTGTACTGCTTTGTTCGCCATAAGTTGGCAGGGTATGCTCAGACGTGAGTCCCTTGCTCACTTTGCCTCTGGATTCAAGCAAGCCTGGCTGAAGACGGCTGAAATGCCAGAAACCGGTCCTAGGAAGCTTGTTTCCGGTCCAGGGAAGGCATGGCTTGGCAGTTCGGGCTGGACTGTTCCCATGAGGCACAGGGTCAGACTGATTTGCATATGGCCATGTCTGAACTGGGGTGGCAGAGTGGGCTAAAGAACGGTGATAAATCAAGCTCGGATCTGTGTACTGGGTGTGAGTGTTTGATTGGTTCTGATGCTCCGTCCATCACCACCCCATTTTGTACCGCTTTGTTCGCCATAAGTTGGCAGGGTATGCTCAGACGTGAGTCCCTTGCTCACTTTGCCACTGGATTCAAACAAGCCTGGCTGAAGACGGCTGAAATGCCAGAAACCGGTCCTAGGACACTTGTTTCCGGTCCAGGAAAGACATGGCTTGGCAGTTCGGGCTGGACTGTCCCCATGTGGCACAGGGTCAGACAGAATTGCATATGGCCATGTCTGAACTGGTGTGGCAGAGTGGGCTAAAGAACGGTGATGGATCAAACTTGGATCTGTTGACTGGGTGTGAGTGTTTGATTGTTTCTGATGCTCCGTCCATCACCACCCCCTTTTGTACTGCTTTGTTCACCGTAAGTTGGCAGTGTATGCTCAGACGTGAGCCCCTTGCTCACTTTGCCAATGGATTCAAGCAAGCCTGGCTGAAGACGGCTGAAATGCCAGAAACCGGTCCTAGGAAGCTTGTTTCCGGTCCAGGGAAGGCATGGCTTGGCAGTTCGGGCTGGACTGTTCCCATGAGGCACAGGGTCAGACTGATTTGCATATGGCCATGTCTGAACTGGGGTGGCAGAGTGGGCTAAAGAATGGTGATGGATCAAACTCGGATCTGTTGACTGGGTGTGAGTGTTTGATTGGTTCTGATGCTCTGTCCATCACCACCCCCTTTTGTACTGCTTTGTTCTCCATAAGTTGGCAGGGTATGCTCAGACGTGAGTCCCTTCCTCACTTTGCCACTGGATTCAAGCAAGCCTGGCTGAAGACGGCTGAAATGCCAGAAACCGGTCCTAGGAAGCTTGCTTCCGGTCCAGGGAAGGCATGGCTTGGCAGTTCGGGCTGGACTGTTCCCATGAGGCACAGGGTCAGACTGATTTGCATATGGCCATGTCTGAACTGGGGTGGCAGAGTAGGCTAAAGAACGGTGATGGATCAAAGTTGGATCTGTTGACTTGTTGTGAGTGTTTGATTGGTTCTGATGCTCCGTTCATCACCACCCCCTTTTGTACTGCTTTGTTCGCCATAAGTTGGCAGGGTATGCTCAGACGTGAGTCCCTTTCTCACTTTGCCTCTGGATTCAAGCAAGCCTGGCTGAAGACGGCTGAAATGCCAGAAACCGGTCCTAGGAAGCTTGTTTCCGGTCCAGGGAAGGCATGGCTTGGCAGTTCGGGCTGGACTGTTCCCATGAGGCACAGGGTCAGACTGATTTGCATATGGCCATGTCTGAACTGGGGTGGCAGAGTGGGCTAAAGAACGGTGATAAATCAAGCTCGGATCTGTGTACTGGGTGTGAGTGTTTGATTGGTTCTGATGCTCCGTCCATCACCACCCCCTTTTGTACCGCTTTGTTCGCCATAAGTTGGCAGGGTATGCTCAGACGTGAGTCCCTTACTCACTTTGCAACTGGATTCAAGCAAGCCTGGCTGAAGACGGCTGAAATGCCAGAAACCGGACCTAGGAAGCTTGTTTCCGGTCCATAGAAGGCATGGCTTGGCAGTTCGGGCTGGACTGTTCCCATGAGGCACAGGGTCAGAGTGATTTGCATATGGCCATGTCCGAACTGGGGTGGCAGAGTGGGCTAAAGAACGGTGATGGATCAAACTCGGATCTGTTGACTGGGTGTGAGTGTTTGATTGGTTCTGATGCTCCGTCCATCACCACCCCCTTTTGTACCGCTTGTTCGCCATAAGTTGGCAGGGTATGCTCAGACGTGAGTCCCTTGCTCACTTTGCCACTGGATTCAAGCAAGCCTGGCTGAAGACGGCTGAAATGCCAGAAACCGGTCCTAGGAAAATTGTTTACGGTCCAGGGAAGGCATGGCTTGGCAGTTTGGGCTGGACTGTTCCCATGAGGCACAGGGTCAGACTGATTTTCATATGGCCATGTCTGAACTTGGGTGGCAGAGTGGGCTAAAGAACGGTGATGGATCAAAGTCGGATTTGTTGACTGGGTGTGAGTGTTTGATTGGTTCTGATGCTCTGTCCATCACCACCCCCTTTTGTACCGCTTTGTTCGCCATAAGTTGGCAGGGTATGCTCAGACGTGAGTCCCATGCTCACTTTGCCACTGGATTCAAGCAAGCCTGGCTGAAGACGGCTGAAATGCCAGAAACCTGTCCTAGGAAACGTGTTTCCTGTCCAGGGAAGGCATTGCTTGGCAATTCGGGCTGGACTGTTCCCATGAGGCACAGGGTCAGACTGATTTTCATATGGCCATGTCTGAACTTGGGTGGCAGAGTGAGCTAAAGAACGGTGATGGATCAAAGTCGGATCTGTTGACTGAGTGTGAGTGTTTGATTGATTCTGATGCTCCGTCCATCACCACCCCCTTTTGTACCGCTTTGTTCGCCATAAGTTGGCAGGGTATGCTCAGACGTGAGTCCCTTGCTCACTTTGCCACTGGATTCAAGCAAGCCTGGCTGAAGACGGGCTGAAATGCCAGAAACCGGTCCTAGGAAGCTTGTTTCCGGTCCAGGGAAGGCATGGCTTGGCAGTTCGGGCTGGACTGTCCCCATGAGGCACAGGGTCAGACTGAATTGCATATGGCCATGTCTGAACTGGGGTGGCAGAGTGGGCTAAAGAACGGTGATGGATCAAACTTGGATCTGTTGACTGGGTGTGAGTGTTTGATTGTTTCTGATGCTCCGTCCATCACCACCCCCTTTTGTACCGCTTTGTTCGCCATAAGTTGGCAGGGTATGCTCAGACGTGAGCCCCTTGCTCACTTTGCCAATGGATTCAAGCAAGCCTGGCTGAAGACGGCTGAAATGCCAGAAACCGGTCCTAGGAAGCTTGTTTCCGGTCCAGGGAAGGCATGGCTTTGCAGTTCGGGCTGGACTGTTCCCATGAGGCACAGGGTCAGACAGATTTGCATATGGCCATGTCTGAACTGGGGTGGCAGAGTGGGCTAAAGAACGGTGATGGATCAAAGTTGGATCTGTTGACTGGTTGTGAGTGTTTGATTGGTTCTGATGCTCCGTTCATCACCACCCCCTTTTGTACTGCTTTGTTCGCCATAAGTTTGCAGGGTATGCTCAGACGTGAGTCCCTTGCTCACTTTGCCACTGGATTCAAGCAAGCCTGGCTGAAGACGGCTGAAATGCCAGAAACCGGTCTTAGGAAGCTTGTTTCCGGTCCAGGGAAGGCATGGCTTGGCAGTTCGGGCTGGACTGTTCCCATGAGGCACAGGGTCAGACTGATTTGCATATGGCCATGTCTGAAATGGGGTGGCAGAGTGGGCTAAAGAATGGTGATGGATCAAACTCGGATCTGTTAACTGGGTGTGAGTGTTTGATTGGTTCTGATGCTCCGTCCATCACCACCCCCTTTTGTACCGCTTGTTCGGCATAAGTTGGCAGGGTATGCTCAGACGTGAGTCCCTGCTCACTTTTCCACTGGATTCAAGCAAGTCTGGCTGAAGACGGCTGAAATGCCAGAAACCGGTCTTAGGAAGCTTGTTTCCGGTCCAGGGAAGGCATGGCTTGGCAGTTCGGGCTGGACTGTTCCCATGAGGCACAGGGTCAGACTGATTTGCATATGGCCATGTCTGAACTGGGGTGGCAGAGTGGGCTAAAGAACGGTGATAAATCAAGCTCGGATCTGTGTACTGGGTGTGAGTGTTTGATTGGTTCTGATGCTCCATCCATCACCACACCCTTTTCTACCGCTTTGTTCGCCATAAGTTGGCACTGTATGCTCAGACGTGAGTCCCTTGCTCACTTTGCCACTGGATTCAAGCAAGCCTGGCTGAAGACGGCTGAAATGCCAGAAACCCGTCCTAGGAAACGTGTTTCCTGTCCAGGGAAGGCATTGCTTGGGAATTCGGGCTGGACTGTTCCCATGAGGCACAGGGTCATACTGATTTTCATATGGCCATGTCTGAACTTGGGTGGCAGAGTGGGCTAAAGAACGGTGATGGATCAAAGTCGGATCTGTTGACTGGGTGTGAGTGTTTGATTGGTTCTGATGCTCCGTCCATCACCACCCCCTTTTGTACCGCTTTGTTCGCCATAAGTTGGCAGGGTATGCTCAGACGTGAGTCCCTTACTCACTTTGCCACTGGATTCAAGCAAGCCTGGCTGAAGACGGCAGAAATGCCAGAAACCGGTCCTAGGAAGCTTGTTTCCGGTCCAGGGAAGGCATGGCTTGGCAGTTCGGGCTGGACTGTGCCCATGAGGAACAGGGTCAGACTAATTTGCATATGGCCATGTCTGAACTGGGGTGGCAGAGTGGGTTAGAGAACGGTGATGGATCAAACTCGGATCTGTTGACTGGGTGTGAGTGTTTTAATGGTTCTGATGCTCTGTCCATCACCACCCCCTTTTGTACTGCTTTGTTCGCCATAAGTTGGCAGGGTATGCTCAGACGTGAGTCCCTTGCTCACTTTGCCACTGGATTCAAGCAAGCCTGGCAGAAGACGGCTGAAATGCCAGAAACCGGTCCTAGGAAGCTTGTTTCCGGTCCAGGGAAGGCATGGCTTGGCAGTTCGGGCTGGACTGTTCCCATGAGGCACAGGGTCAGACTGATTTGCATATGGCCATGTCTGAACTGGGGTGGCAGAGTGGGCTAAAGAACGGTGATAAATCAAGCTCGGATCTGTGTACTGGGTGTGAGTGTTTGATTGGTTCTGATGCTCCGTCCATCACCACCCCATTTTGTACCGCTTTGTTCGCCATAAGTTGGCAGGGTATGCTCAGACGTAAGTCCCTTGCTCACTTTGCCACTGGATTCAAACAAGCCTGGCTGAAGACGGCTGAAATGCCAGAAACCGGTCCTAGGACACTTGTTTCCGGTCCAGGAAAGACATGGCTTGGCAGTTCGGGCTGGACTGTCCCCATGAGGCACAGGGTCAGACAGAATTGCATATGGCCATGTCTGAACTGGGGTGGCAGAGTGGGCTAAAGAACGGTGATGGATCAAACTTGGATCTGTTGACTGGGTGTGAGTGTTTGATTGTTTCTGATGCTCCGTCCATCACCACCCCCTTTTGTACCGCTTTGTTCGCCATAAGTTGGCAGGGTATGCTCAGACGTGAGCCCCTTGCTCACTTTGCCAATGGATTCAAGCAAGCCTGGCTGAAGATGGCTGAAATGCCAGAAACCGGTCCTAGGAAGCTTGTTTCCGGTCCAGGGAAGGCATGGCTTGGCAGTTCGGGCTGGACTGTTCCCATGAGGCACAGGGTCAGACTGATTTGCATATGGCCATTTCTGAACTGGGGTGGCAGAGTGGGCTAAAGAATGGTGATGGATCAAACTCGGATCTGTTGACTGGGTGTGAGTGTTTGATTGGTTCTGATGCTCTGTCCATCACCACCCCCTTTTGTACTGCTTTGTTCTCCATAAGTTGGCAGGGTATGCTCAGACGTGAGTCCCTTCCTCACTTTGCCACTGGATTCAAGCAAGCCTGGATGAAGACGGCTGAAATGCCAGAAACCGGTCCTAGGAAGCTTGCTTCCGGTCCAGGGAAGGCATGGCTTGGCAGTTCGGGCTGGACTGTTCCCATGAGGCACAGGGTCAGACTGATTTGCATATGGCCATGTCTGAACTGGGGTGGCAGAGTAGGCTAAAGAACGGTGATGGATCAAAGTTGGATCTGTTGACTTGTTGTGAGTGTTTGATTGGTTCTGATGCTCCGTTCATCACCACCCCCTTTTGTACTGCTTTGTTCGCCATAAGTTGGCAGGGTATGCTCAGACGTGAGTCCCTTGCTCACTTTGCCTCTGGATTCAAGCAAGCCTGGCTGAAGACGGCTGAAATGCCAGAAACCGGTCCTAGGAAGCTTGTTTCCGGTCCAGGGAAGGCATGGCTTGGCAGTTCGGGCTGGACTGTTCCCATGAGGCACAGGGTCAGACTGATTTGCATATGGCCATGTCTGAACTGGGGTGGCAGAGTGGGCTAAAGAACGGTGATGGATCAAAGTCGGATCTGTTGACTGGGTGTGAGTGTTTGATTGGTTCTGATGCTCCGTCCATCACCACCCCCTTTTGTACCGCTTTGTTCGCCATAAGTTGGCAGGGTATGCTCAGACGTGAGTCCCTTGCTCACTTTGCCACTGGATTCAAGCAAGCCTGGCTGAAGACGGCTGAAATGCCAGAAACCGGTCCTAGGAAGCTTGTTTCCGGTCCAGGGAAGGCATGGCTTGGCAGTTCGGGCTGGACTGTGCCCATGAGGCACAGGGTCAGACTGATTTGCATATGGCCATGTCTGAACTGGGGTGGCAGAGTGGGTTAGAGAACGGTGATGGATCAAACTCGGATCTGTTGACTGGGTATGAGTGTTTGATTGTTTCTGATGCTCCGTCCATCACCACCCCCTTTTGTACCGCTTTGTTCGCCATAAGTTGGCAGGGTGTGCTCAGACGTGAGTCCCTTGCTCACTTTGCCACTGGATTCAAGCAAGCCTGGCTGAAGACGGCTGAAATGCCAAAAACCGTTCCTAGGAAGATTGTTTCCGGTCCAGGGAAGGCATGGCTTGGCAGTTCGGGCTGGACTGTCCCCATGAGGCACAGGGTCAGACTGAATTGCATATGGCCATGTCTGAACTCGGGTGGCAGAGTGGGCTAAAGAACGGTGATGGATCAAACTCGGATCTGTTGACTGGGTGTGAGTGTTTTAATGGTTCTGATGCTCTGTCCATCACCACCCCCTTTTGTACTGCTTTGTTCGCCATAAGTTGGCAGGGTATGCTCAGACGTGAGTCCCTTGCTCACTTTGCCACTGGATTCAAGCAAGCCTGGCAGAAGACGGCTGAAATGCCAGAAACCGGTCCTAGGAAGCTTGTTTCCGGTCCAGGGAAGGCATGGCTTGGCAGTTCGGGCTGGACTGTTCCCATGAGGCACAGGGTAAGACTGATTTGCATATGGCCATGTCTGAACTGGGGTGGCAGAGTGGGCTAAAGAACGGTGATAAATCAAGCTCGGATCTGTGTACTGGGTGTGAGTGTTTGATTGGTTCTGATGCTCCGTCCATCACCACCCCATTTTGTACCGCTTTGTTCGCCATAAGTTGGCAGGGTATGCTCAGACGTTAGTCCCTTGCTCACTTTGCCACTGGATTCAAACAAGCCTGGCTGAAGACGGCTGAAATGCCAGAAACCGGTCCTAGGACACTTGTTTCCGGTCCAGGAAAGACATGGCTTGGCAGTTCGGGCTGGACTGTCCCCATGAGGCACAGGGTCAGACAGAATTGCATATGGCCATGTCTGAACTGGGGTGGCAGAGTGGGCTAAAGAACGGTGATGGATCAAACTTGGATCTGTTGACTGATGTGTGAGTGTTTGATTGTTTCTGATGCTCCGTCCATCACCACCCCCTTTTGTACCGCTTTGTTCGCCATAAGTTGGCAGGGTATGCTCAGACGTGAGCCCCTTGCTCACTTTGCCAATGGATTCAAGCAAGCCTGGCTGAAGACGGCTGAAATGCCAGAAACCGGTCCTAGGAAGCTTGTTTCCGGTCCAGGGAAGGCATGGCTTGGCAGTTCGGGCTGGACTGTTCCCATGAGGCACAGGGTCAGACTGATTTGCATATGGCCATGTCTGAACTGGGGTGGCAGAGTGGGCTAAAGAATGGTGATGGATCAAACTCGGATCTGTTGACTGGGTGTGAGTGTTTGATTGGTTCTGATGCTCTGTCCATCACCACCCTCTTTTGTACTGCTTTGTTCTCCATAAGTTGGCAGGGTATGCTCAGACGTGAGTCCCTTCCTCACTTTGCCACTGGATTCAAGCAAGCCTGGCTGAAGACGGCTGAAATGCCAGAAACCGGTCCTAGGAAGCTTGCTTCCGGTCCAGGGAAGGCATGGCTTGGCAGTTCGGGCTGGACTGTTCCCATGAGGCACAGGGTCAGACTGATTTGCATATGGCCATGTCTGAACTGGGGTGGCAGAGTAGGCTAAAGAACGGTGATGGATCAAAGTTGGATCTGTTGACTTGTTGTGAGTGTTTGATTGGTTCTGATGCTCCGTTCATCACCACCCCCTTTTGTACTGCTTTGTTTGCCATAAGTTGGCAGGGTATGCTCAGACGTGAGTCCCTTGCTCACTTTGCCTCTGGATTCAAGCAAGCCTGGCTGAAGACGGCTTAAATGCCAGAAACCGGTCCTAGGAAGCTTGTTTCCGGTCCAGGGAAGGCATGGCTTGGCAGTTCGGGCTGGACTGTTCCCATGAGGCACAGGGTCAGACTGATTTGCATATGGCCATGTCTGAACTGGGGTGGCAGAGTGGGCTAAAGAACGGTGATAAATCAAGCTCGGATCTGTGTACTGGGTGTGAGTGTTTGATTGGTTCTGATGCTCCGTCCATCACCACAACCTTTTCTACCGCTTTGTTCGCCATAAGTTGGCACTGTATGCTCAGACATGAGTCCCTTGCTCACTTTGCCACTGGATTCAAGCAAGCCTGGCTGAAGACGGCTGAAATGCCAGAAACCGGTCCTAGGAAGCTTGTTTCCGGTCCAGGGAAGGCATGTCTTGGCAGTTCGGGCTGGACTGTTCCCATGAGGCACAGGGTCAGACTGATTTGCATATGGCCATGTCTGAACTGGGGTGGCAGAGTGGGCTAAAGCACGGGGATGGATCAAACTCAGATCTGTTAACTGGGTGTAAGTGTTTGATTGGTTCTGATGCTCCGTCCATCACCACCCCCTTTTGTACCGCTTTGTTCGCCATAAGTTGGCAGGGTATGCTCAGACGTGAGTCCCTTACTCACTTTGCAACTGGATTCAAGCAAGCCTGGCTGAAGACGGCTGAAATGCCAGAAACCGGACCTAGGAAGCTTGTTTCCGTTCCATGGAAGGCATGGCTTGGCAGTTCGGGCTGGACTGTTCCCATGAGGCACAGGGTCAGAGTGATTTGCATATGGCCATGTCCGAACTGGGGTGGCAGAGTGGGCTAAAGAACGGTGATGGATCAAACTCGGATCTGTTGACTGGGTGTGAGTGTTTGATTGGTTCTGATGCTCCGTCCATCACCACCCCCTTTTGTACCGCTTGTTCGCCATAAGTTGGCAGGGTATGCTCAGACGTGAGTCCCTTGCTCACTTTGCCACTGGATTCAAGCAAGCCTGGCTGAAGACAGCTGAAATGCCAGAAACCGGTCCTAGGAAAATTGTTTACGGTCCAGGGAAGCATGGCTTGGCAGTTTGGGCTAGACTGTTCCCATGAGGCACAGGGTCAGACTGATTTTCATATGGCCATGTCTGAACTTGGGTGGCAGAGTGGGCTAAAGAACGGTGATGGATCAAATTCGGATTTGTTGACTGGGTGTGAGTGTTTGATTGGTTCTGATGCTCTGTCCATCACCACCCCCTTTTGTACCGCTTTGTTCGCCATAAGTTGGCAGGGTATGCTCAGACGTGAGTCCCATGCTCACTTTGCCACTGGATTCAAGCAAGCCTGGCTGAAGACGGCTGAAATGCCAGAAACCCGTCCTAGGAAACGTGTTTCCTGTCCAGGGAAGGCATTGCTTGGCAATTCGGTCTGGACTGTTCCCATGAGGCACAGGGTCAGACTGATTTTCATATGGCCATGTCTGAACTTGGGTGGCAGAGTGAGCTAAAGAACGGTGATGGATCAAAGTCGGATCTGTTGACTGGGTGTGAGTGTTTGATTGATTCTGATGCTCCGTCCATCACCACCCCCTTTTGTACCGCTTTGTTCGCCATAAGTTGGCAGGGTATGCTCAGACGTGAGTCCCTTGCTCACTTTGCCACTGGATTCAAGCAAGCCTGGCTGAAGACGGGCTGAAATGCCAGAAACCGGTCCTAGGAAGCTTGTTTCCGGTCCAGGGAAGGCATGGCTTGGCAGTTCGGGCTGGACTGTCCCCATGAGGCACAGGGTCAGACTGAATTGCATATGGCCATGTCTGAACTGGGGTGGCAGAGTGGGCTAAAGAACGGTGATGGATCAAACTTGGATCTGTTGACTGGGTGTGAGTGTTTGATTGTTTCTGATGCTCCGTCCATCACCACCCCTTTTTGTACCGCTTTGTTCGCCATAAGTTGGCAGGGTATGCTCAGACGTGAGCCCCTTGCTCACTTTGCCAATGGATTCAAGCAAGCCTGGCTGAAGACGGCTGAAATGCCAGAAACCGGTCCTAGGAAGCTTGTTTCCGGTCCAGGGAAGGCATGGCTTTGCAGTTCGGGCTGGACTGTTCCCATGAGGCACAGGGTCAGACTGATTTGCATATGGCCATGTCTGAACTGGGGTGGCAGAGTGGGCTAAAGAACGGTGATGGATCAAAGTTGGATCTGTTGACTGGTTGTGAGTGTTTGATTGGTTCTGATGCTCCGTTCATCACCACCCCCTTTTGTACTGCTTTGTTCGCCATACGTTGGCAGGGTATGCTCAGACGTGAGTCCCTTGCTCACTTTGCCACTGGATTCAAGCAAGCCTGGCTGAAGACGGCTGAAATGCCAGAAACCGGTCTTAGGAAGCTTGTTTCCGGTCCAGGGAAGGCATGGCTTGGCAGTTCGGGCTGGACTGTTCCCATGAGGCACAGGGTCAGACTGATTTGCATATGGCCATGTCTGAAATGGGGTGGCAGAGTGGGCTAAAGAATGGTGATGGATCAAACTCGGATCTGTTAACTGGGTGTGAGTGTTTGATTGGTTCTGATGCTCCGTCCATCACCACCCCCTTTTGTACCGCTTGTTCGGCATAAGTTGGCAGGGTATGCTCAGACGTGAGTCCCTGCTCACTTTTCCACTGGATTCAAGCAAGTCTGGCTGAAGACGGCTGAAATGCCAGAAACCGGTCTTAGGAAGCTTGTTTCCGGTCCAGGGAAGGCATGGCTTGGCAGTTCGGGCTGGACTGTTCCCATGAGGCACAGGGTCAGACTGATTTGCATATGGCCATGTCTGAACTGGGGTGGCAGAGTGGGCTAAAGAACGGTGATAAATCAAGCTCGGATCTGTGTACTGGGTGTGAGTGTTTGATTGGTTCTGATGCTCCGTCCATCACCACACCCTTTTCTACCGCTTTGTTCGCCATAAGTTGGCACTGTATGCTCAGACGTGAGTCCCTTGCTCACTTTGCCACTGGATTCAAGCAAGCCTGGCTGAAGACGGCTGAAATGCCAGAAACCGGTCCTAGGAAGCTTGTTTCCGGTCCAGGGAAGGCATGTCTTGGCAGTTCGGGCTGGACTGTTCCCATGAGGCACAGGGTCAGACTGCTTTGCATATGGCCATGTCTGAACTGGGGTGGCAGAGTGGGCTAAAGCACGGGGATGGATCAAACTCAGATCTGTTGACTGGGTGTGAGTGTTTGATTGGTTCTGATGCTCCGTCCATCACCACCCCCTTTTGTACCGCTTTGTTCGCCATAAGTTGGCAGGGTATGCTCAGACGTGAGTCCCTTACTCACTTTGCAACTGGATTCAAGCAAGCCTGGCTGAAGACGGCTGAAATGCCAGAAACCGGACCTAGGAAGCTTGTTTCCGTTCCATGGAAGGCATGGCTTGGCAGTTCGGGCTGGACTGTTCCCATGAGGCACAGGGTCAGAGTGATTTGCATATGGCCATGTCCGAACTGGGGTGGCAGAGTGGGCTAAAGAACGGTGATGGATCAAACTCGGATCTGTTGACTGGGTGTGAGTGTTTGATTGGTTCTGATGCTCCGTCCATCACCACCCCCTTTTGTACCGCTTGTTCGCCATAAGTTGGCAGGGTATGCTCAGACGTGAGTCCCTTGCTCACTTTGCCACTGGATTCAAGCAAGCCTGGCTGAAGACAGCTGAAATGCCAGAAACCGGTCCTAGGAAAATTGTTTACGGTCCAGGGAAGGCATGGCTTGGCAGTTTGGGCTAGACTGTTCCCATGAGGCACAGGGTCAGACTGATTTTCATATGGCCATGTCTGAACTTGGGTGGCAGAGTGGGCTAAAGAACGGTGATGGATCAAATTCGGATGTGTTGACTGGGTGTGAGTGTTTGATTGGTTCTGATGCTCTGTCCATCACCACCCCCTTTTGTACCGCTTTGTTCGCTATAAGTTGGCAGGGTATGCTCAGACGTGAGTCCCATGCTCACTTTGCCACTGGATTCAAGCAAGCCTGGCTGAAGACGGCTGAAATGCCAGAAACCCGTCCTAGGAAACGTGTTTCCTGTCCAGGGAAGGCATTGCTTGGCAATTCGGTCTGGACTGTTCCCATGAGGCACAGGGTCAGACTGATTTTCATATGGCCATGTCTGAACTTGGGTGGCAGAGTGAGCTAAAGAACGGTGATGGATCAAAGTCGGATCTGTTGACTGGGTGTGAGTGTTTGATTGATTCTGATGCTCCGTCCATCACCACCCCCTTTTGTACCGCTTTGTTCGCCATAAGTTGGCAGGGTATGCTCAGACGTGAGTCCCTTGCTCACTTTGCCACTGGATTCAAGCAAGCCTGGCTGAAGACGGGCTGAAATGCCAGAAACCGGTCCTAGGAAGATTGTTTCCGGTCCAGGGAAGGCATGGCTTGGCAGTTCGGGCTGGACTGTCCCCATGAGGCACAGGGTCAGACTGAATTGCATATGGCCATGTCTGAACTGGGGTGGCAGAGTGGGCTAAAGAACGGTGATGGATCAAACTTGGATCTGTTGACTGGGTGTGAGTGTTTGATTGTTTCTGATGCTCCGTCCATCACCACCCCTTTTTGTACCGCTTTGTTCGCCATAAGTTGGCAGGGTATGCTCAGACGTGAGCCCCTTGCTCACTTTGCCAATGGATTCAAGCAAGCCTGGCTGAAGACGGCTGAAATGCCAGAAACCGGTCCTAGGAAGCTTGTTTCCGGTCCAGGGAAGGCATGGCTTTGCAGTTCGGGCTGGACTGTTCCCATGAGGCACAGGGTCAGACTGATTTGCATATGGCCATGTCTGAACTGGGGTGGCAGAGTGGGCTAAAGAACGGTGATGGATCAAAGTTGGATCTGTTGACTGGTTGTGAGTGTTTGATTGGTTCTGATGCTCCGTTCATCACCACCCCCTTTTGTACTGCTTTGTTCGCCATAAGTTGGCAGGGTATGCTCAGACGTGAGTCCCTTGCTCACTTTGCCACTGGATTCAAGCAAGCCTGGCTGAAGACGGCTGAAATGCCAGAAACCGGTCTTAGGAAGCTTGTTTCCGGTCCAGGGAAGGCATGGCTTGGCAGTTCGGGCTGGACTGTTCCCATGAGGCACAGGGTCAGACTGATTTGCATATGGCCATGTCTGAAATGGGGTGGCAGAGTGGGCTAAAGAATGGTGATGGATCAAACTCGGATCTGTTAACTGGGTGTGAGTGTTTGATTGGTTCTGATGCTCCGTCCATCACCACCCCCTTTTGTACCGCTTGTTCGGCATAAGTTGGCAGGGTATGCTCAGACGTGAGTCCCTGCTCACTTTTCCACTGGATTCAAGCAAGTCTGGCTGAAGACGGCTGAAATGCCAGAAACCGGTCTTAGGAAGCTTGTTTCCGGTCCAGGGAAGGCATGGCTTGGCAGTTCGGGCTGGACTGTTCCCATGAGGCACAGGGTCAGACTGATTTGCATATGGCCATGTCTGAACTGGGGTGGCAGAGTGGGCTAAAGAACGGTGATAAATCAAGCTCGGATCTGTGTACTGGGTGTGAGTGTTTGATTGGTTCTGATGCTCCGTCCATCACCACACCCTTTTCTACCGCTTTGTTCGCCATAAGTTGGCACTGTATGCTCAGACGTGAGTCCCTTGCTCACTTTGCCACTGGATTCAAGAAAGCCTGGCTGAAGACGGCTGAAATGCCAGAAACCGGTCCTAGGAAGCTTGTTTCCGGTCCAGGGAAGGCATGTCTTGGCAGTTCGGGCTGGACTGTTCCCATGAGGCACAGGGTCAGACTGATTTGCATATGGCCATGTCTGAACTGGGGTGGCAGAGTGGGCTAAAGCACGGGGATGGATCAAACTCAGATCTGTTGACTGCGTGTGAGTGTTTGATTGGTTCTGATGCTCCATCCATCACCACCCCCTTTTGTACCGCTTTGTTCACCATAAGTTGGCAGGGTATGCTCAGACGTGAGTCCCTTACTCACCTTGCCACTGGATTCAAGCAAGCCTGGCTGAAGACGGCTGAAATGCCAGAAACCGGACCTAGGAAGCTTGTTTCCGGTCCAGGGAAGGCATGGCTTGGCAGTTCGGGCTGGACTGTTCCCGTGAGGCACAGGATCAGACTGATTTGCATATGGCCATGTCCGAACTGGGGTGGCAGAGTGGGCTAAAGAACGGTGATGGATCAAACTCGGATCTGTTGACTGGGTGTGAGTGTTTGATTGGTTCTGATGCTCCGTCCATCACCACCCCCTTTTGTACCGCTTGTTCGCCAGAAGTTGGCAGGGTATGCTCAGACGTGAGTCCCTTGCTCACTTTGCCACTGGATTCAAAGCAAGCCTGGCTGAAGACAGCTGAAATGCCAGAAACCGGTCCTAGGAAAATTGTTTACGGTCCAGGGAAGGCATGGCTTGGCAGTTTGGGCTGGACTGTTCCCATGAGGCACAGGGTCAGACTGATTTTCATATGGCCATGTCTGAACTTGGGTGGCAGAGTGGGCTAAAGAACGGTGATGGATCAAAGTCGGATTTGTTGACTGGGTGTGAGTGTTTGATTGGTTCTGATGCTCTGTCCATCACCACCCCCTTTTGTACCGCTTTGTTCGCCATAAGTTGGCAGGGTATGCTCAGACGTGAGTCCCATGCTCACTTTGCCACTGGATTCAAGCAAGCCTGGCTGAAGACGGCTGAAATGCCAGAAACCCGTCCTAGGAAACGTGTTTCCTGTCCAGGAAGGCATTGCTTGGCAATTCGGGCTGGACTGTTCCCATGAGGCACAGGGTCAGACTGATTTTCATATGGCCATGTCTGAACTTGGGTGGCAGAGTGAGCTAAAGAACGGTGATGGATCAAAGTCGGATCTGTTGACTGGGTGTGAGTGTTTGATTGGTTCTGATGCTCCGTCCATCACCACCCCCTTTTGTACCGCTTTGTTCGCCATAAGTTGGCAGGGTATGCTCAGACGTGAGTCCCTTGCTCACTTTGCCACTGGATTCAAGCAAGACTGGCTGAAGACGGCTGAAATGCCAGAAACCGGTCCTAGGAAGCTTGTTTCCGGTCCAGGGAAGGCATGGCTTGGCAGTTCGGGCTGGACTGTTCCCATGAGGCACAGGGTCAGACTGATTTGCATATGGCCATGTCTGAACTGGGGTGGCAGAGTGGGTTAGAGAACGGTGATGGATCAAACTCGGATCTGTTGACTGGGTATGAGTGTTTGATTGTTTCTGATGCTCCGTCCATCACCACCCCCTTTTGTACTGCTTTGTTCTCCATAAGTTGGCAGGGTATTCTCAGACGTGAGTCCCTTCCTCACTTTGCCACTGGATTCAAGCAAGCCTGGCTGAAGACGGCTGAAATGCCAGAAACAGGTCCTAGGAAGCTTGCTTCCGGTCCAGGGAAGGCATGGCTTGTCAGTTCGGGCTGGACTGTTCCCATGAGGCACAGGGTCAGACTGATTTGCATATGGCCATGTCTGAACTGGGGTGGCAGAGTAGGCTAAAGAACGGTGATGGATCAAAGTTGGATCTGTTGACTTGTTTTGAGTGTTTGATTGGTTCTGATGCTCCGTTCATCACCACCCCCTTTTGTACTGCTTTGTTCGCCATAAGTTGGCAGGGTATGCTCAGACGTGAGTCCCTTGCTCACTTTGCCACTGGATTCAAGCAAGCCTGGCTGAAGACGGCTGAAATGCCAGAAACTGGTCCTAGGAAGCTTGTTTCCGGTCCAGGGAAGGCATGGCTTGGCAGTTCGGGCTGGACTGTTCCCATCAGGCACAGGGTCAGACTGATTTGCATATGGCCATGTCTGAACTCGGGTGGCAGAGTGGGCTAAAGAACGGTGATGGATCAAACTCGGATCTGTTGACTGGGTGTGAGTGTTTTAATGGTTCTGATGCTCTGTCCATCACCACCCCCTTTTGTACTGCTTTATTCGCCATAAGTTGGCAGGGTATGCTCAGACGTGAGTCCCTTGCTCACTTTGCCACTGGATTCAAGCAAGCCTGGCAGAAGACGGCTGAAATGCCAGAAACCGGTCCTAGGAAGCTTGTTTCCGGTCCAGGGAAGGCATGGCTTGGCAGTTCGGGCTGGACTGTTCCCATGAGGCACAGGGTCAGACTGATTTGCATATGGCCATGTCTGAACTGGGGTGGCAGAGTGGGCTAAAGAACGGTGATAAATCAAGCTCGGATCTGTGTACTGGGTGTGAGTGTTTGATTGGTTCTGATGCTCCGTCCATCACCACACCCTTTTCTACCGCTTTTGTGCTAAATAATTTAATTACCGGTACTTAATTTGATGCGGAAAATCTATAATAATAGCTCAGTAAAATAAGAGGCAGAATCCGTGGTATTAGAGGTTCGGAACGGGCTTTATTCCAAAATCAATTCGAATTGAGGACTCCATATTCCATCACCACGAAGGTTCAGGAAGTGAAGGATCATACTTTATTGACAGATAATCATATTTATAGAAGAGGCATTATAGTGAAACAGATGCAGGAGGCGTAACAGTTGATAACAAAGATAAAAACATACATGCGTAACAAAAAATGGGTGTAACTAGGCGTAACTAAAGAACGTCTTTAGGTATGATGTCATAAATGGGTGGTTCCATGAAAGAATTTCGCAATGTCAGCAAAAATACTTGGCAGAGATGCGCGCGCAGCAGCATGACGTGTGATTGACGTGCAACTAGGGGGTGAAGGGGACTTGACATTTAGCTCTACATGTGGAGACAGAAGTCTGGGGTTATGTCAACCTAATCCCAAATCATATCTAACATCCTATGTTTAAAGAACTGTGTTATCCAAAGAGAGAGGTCTTTTAGGATAGAATCTTATTCTATACTGACTATACTGACTATACTGACTGTTAGTGCGTGTACAAGCGTCTAAGTGTCTACATGAGATGCAAGGGCAGAAATCTTCCATAGTAACAGGGCTATGAATTACTTGCCTAAAGACAGAGAAGCCGGGCCCTTTGCTCGGTAGCTGGAAGAATGTTTACTTAAACTGTTAGACAGGAATGCATTGGATGAGGAGCGGAGCAGAGCAGATAATCTTGAAGGTGAAATACAGTTTTTGGCAGGCAGATAGGCCGACAGGCCGAGTCAGGCACCGTTAGCCGCGCAGGGAGTAGGACAAAGTTCATGGATACAGATGCGAGCTCAGACTGGAGCTTTCAGAGGCAGAAGGCAGGAAAAGGCTTAATGGCAGAATCAGGGCCTACTCGCCTGGACTGTAAAATGGGATAAATGAACCATATAAAGCCGGTGGCCTTTCATACTTAGGAATAGAATATCCGGCCCATTCATGGCGGATCTGAAAGAGGACATGTTGACGGTGGACGCACATGTGTTTGCGTCTTCATAACTGGAACTGGAGGGAACATACATGTACTTGTGATTTATACATGAAACCGTTGGGGTCCAAGATAGGGGACATAACTGATCAGAAAAATCCATATTTCCACATTCCCTCCTTGTCCCCTACTTGCCCTTAAGAGATATCAATCTTCATCAATCCGTTGATCTGTTCATATAACATCATTTGTTCTTCTTTCTTCTTCCGGAATCTCGAACGAAAACTTAGATGTGGGATACACGAGGTGGCACACAGACCACAAATCGCTGGCCCACATTGTAGACATAAGCAGCAACTGAATAGTATGAGAAAGCCAATACCTAGGAAGGAGAGCATTCTCCATCCCCAGGCTGACAACACGCCCCAGAACCAACCGGACCAAGTCCAGGTGCCTGGATTCTGGTGTATCTGGCTTACAATCTTATGAAGGCGCGTTATGGCTTTATATACAGGTATTCTGGTATGAAAATGCAACAACTTGATCCGATGACCCTACAAGCTCCGCCCCTATCGGCCAGGATGACGTCAAGGACAAGACGATTTTGAAGCACAACAATCCGCATAGCAGACTGCTCTTCTGTTAAATTGCCTAAGGCGGAAATAGTTTCGTTCACTACTGCTTCAAGGGTTCTGGTTAATCTACGTATCAGCTTACTATTAGTGACTGTACCTATATAAGGAAAGAAACCTTTATTGAAATCGGTGTATTTTTCCCATGCTGTTTCAGTGTAATCGACAATTGGGAGATCTCTCCGCTGTCTATTGTGTACTAAATGAGTATTTCTATGATAATCAGGAGGAGCTAGGAAAACAGGTGGCAAAAGGAATCCGATGTAACAGGTACCATCCCAATCTAGAGGCAAACGTGTATATGCAGTCTGACCACATACGAAGTAGGAATGGCGAGAAGCTCTAAATGTAGACTTGCCTTGATCACTGAATTTTATTACAGTGGTGCATTTACTATGGCCCATGTGTATGGAGCCATTCTTTCTTATACACAATTCACCTTTAACTGGAAATACTGACATAGCGGGTAAAATTGGTGCAGCTTCGGATTCAACATTCAGGATCATGAGATTAAGCGTGAAATTACCTAATCCATATACTTCATTTTCTAGATCAGTTCCTGTTCTTTTGGGAAGTCCCTCCTTGTTAGGGTAGCAGACTTTAAGCAAAACTAAGTTCAGGTTTCCCCATACCCAGTTGTCTTGATAAACTGCGGAATTCGAATCTAGGGATTTAATTAAACTAAACCATGCTCCACAGGAGCCATTGTGTGTGAACGGATATGGAAAGAGAGGCAGAATTCCCTTATAGTTCTGATAGGGAGGGAGTCGGCCACATATCCAACAATTTGTAGCATTGCTAGCCTGATGGGAATGATGTAACATACTAATTAAAGTGTTATTGCGCAGCGCAAATCTATAGGACAACTCATGCGGGGGTAATTCACTAAAAGAATGTTCAACAGTAACATTGTAAACATGTTTAGAAATAGGATAATATATGTGTAACAATATACTTGCAGTGATTATTAAAAGACTTAAGAAAAACAAAATTAATAACGTCACTGTGCAATGACTACGCAGTGATTTACAGTACGCATGTTGTTTCAACTGCATCCTTCGGTTTCTTTCTCTATTCAGGTCTAGGTGATACATGTCAGAGACAAATTCGACCGATTCACCTTGGAGAGGACTTAAACAATCAAATTGTCTGACTTGTTAGACCGTAGTTTTAGTTTGTATAGTTCCTTATTACTCTGTTCAATCAAAGGAAGTTTTGAGTCAATCGGTGAAGACACGCGAGGTGTATCGTTTACATCAGACGGTAGTCCATGAAATTTCTTGATGTGGCTTGAATGTATCCAACCTTTGCGACCTTCGATCTTCACGGCTGTCCTCGTGGTGAGCAGTACAAGTTGAGGCGATTTCCACCTAGGATCCAGCTGAGTCTTCCGGTCAAAATTCCTCACTAACACCAGGTCCCCGGGAACTACGTCATGGGGTTTCACCTCGGTGTTGTCGGGAAAGGCTGCAGCTACCTGTGAACGACAAGATTGTAGTGCAGACATCAAGGAAGCCAAGTAATCTGTCAGCATATTACAGTCAACATCAGTTATTTTGCGTGGTATAGGCGTCCCCCACATATTTGGTGGTCTACCGAAGATCACCTCATAAGGGGATAGCCCTGTTCGAGAGTGCGCTACCATTCTCATGTAAAAGAGTGCGACTGGTAAGGCTACTACCCAATCGACACCTTTCTCCCTACATATTTTGGACAATCTAATTTTCAGAGTTTGATTATGTCGTTCCACGAGACCTGCTGCCTCGGGGTGTCGGACACAGTGAAATCTCCATTGATAGCCTAACAGAAGTGAAACGTGTTTCATTAGTTCGGATGAGAACGGCTGGCCGTTATCTGAGTAGACAACACGTGGTAAACCGTACCGTGGGAAGAATTCTCGAACTAACTGTTTGGCAGTAGTCGGGGCAGTGTAATCTGAGACCGGGTATGCTTCTGTCCAACGGGAAAGAGCACAAACAACTACAAGAACATATTTGAATCCTCGACATCGTTCCATCTGGATATAATCCATCTGGAGGACTTCAAAAGGATGATCAGGAGGCTGAAATCCACCCTGTTCTACGGGAATGCTTTTACCTGGGTTAAACTGACAACAGATCATACAGGTACGAACTTTTTGTTTAGCTGCTGCTCGTAAATGTTTGTTGAACCAAATGTGTTGAATGCTGTCTAGCATAGCCTTTTCTCCTAGGTGCGCTGGACTATGTATTGTATTAATGATAACTTGGACCATTGAGTCGGGAAGAAACCATATAGATTTTTCCTTCGTCATCCATCCCTGATCGGTTTGGATCCCTCCTAATTCAGTCCATTTCTTTATTTCTTCTGGTGTAGCATGTGTCTGTATGTCAATTACGTCAAGAGCGGGATCCTTAACCATCATGCAATGTGTTGGTGTCGGAACTATTGTCTTTGTCATCTCAGATGTGCGAGTTTGAGCAGTCTGTTTAGCTGTTCTGTCAGCTAGATCATTGCCTTGGGAAATGATATCAGTAACTTTCGTATGAGCTTTACATTTCATAATTGATATTGCAGCGGGTAGATGTATTGCATCTAATAAGGCATGAATGAGGGGTCCGTGCTGAATGTGGGCACCGTGAGAAGTTAAATAACCTCTCTCTCGCCACAGCACGCCGAAGTCATGTACAACTCCGAATGCATAACGTGAATCAGTGTATATGTTGACTTTCTTATTTGTGGCTTGAATACAGGCTTGTGTCAGAGCGATGAGCTCTGCTGCTTGAGCTGACAAGGTATTAATACGATTTGTTTCAATGACTTCAGTGTCTGTTGTGACTGCATACGCGGCCACTAACTCTCCTGTACTTGTTCTCATACAGGAACCATCTACATACAACGTCAGGTCTGGATCTGACAATGGGACGTCTGTCAAGTCTTGTCTGGGTTTCGTCGTGATAGTAATAACTTCAATACAATCATGTGCTAGTGGGTCTGTTCCGTTTACTGGTAACAGTGTGGCAGGATTTAATGTACTACAACGTCTGATTTCTATGTGTGGCTGAAACAATGTTAATTCATAACCGGTGAGTCTTGCTATAGTCAAGTGTTGTGTTTGCGTTCGGTTCAAGAGAACCTCTACTGCGTGTGGTACTTGTACTGTCAATGGATGTCCTAACACTATGGCATCGCTTTGTCTGATTGCTAAAGCTGTCGCTGCCACTGATTTCAGGCACGCAGGCAGAGCCTGAGCTACGGGATCTAATGTACTAGAGAAATAAGCACATGGTTTGTGTGATCCTGCTTGTTCCTGTGTGAGTACTGACAAGGCAGTACCTTCGCGTTCTGTAACAAAGAGTGTAAACTGTTTATTGTAACATGGTGTTGCTAAAACAGGTGCTTGACATAAAGCTTTCTTTAGGCTTTCAAAAGCTTGTGTATGTTCCTGAGTCCAAGGGAGGACAGTCGATGTGGCTGCCTCCTGTGTTGTCAACTGAATGAGTGGTTTTGCTAGAAATGCATACTGAGGGATCCACTGCCTACAATATGAAGTGAGGCCTATAAAAGCCCGCACCTCCTTTTGTGTCTTGGGTATTGGCATGTTAGCAATTAACTGGATGCGATCGGGTGTAAGCTGCCTTCCCTCCTTGGACAGCGAGTGACCAAGGTAAACAACTCGCTGAACACAGAATTGCAGCTTAGAATGGGGACACCTTGTGCCCCTTTTCGGCCAAAAATTGTAAAACCGTCAGTGAGGCTTTTTCACATTCAGGTTCGCTTCTAGCGGTGATCAGCATATCGTCGACATATTGAAGCAGGGCAGTGTTGACTGGCATGTGTATACTGTCAAGTTCTCGCTTCAGTGCTTGGCTATAGATGCTGGGGCTTTCTGTGAATCCTTGAGGTGCGCGCGTGAATTTAAAGCTTCGTCCATTTAAACTAAATCCGAACAAGTATTGGCTTTCCGGATCTATTGGGACGCTAAAAAAAGCATTCTTGAGATCAATTACAGTAAAGAATGTTGCTTCGGAATCAATGGCTGTCAGTAATGAAGAAATGTCTGGGACTACGGGGTATTGTGGTACAATACATTTATTTAATTCGCGCAGATCAATAACCAATCGATATACTGGCGGGGCTTTTGGATCAGTTCGTTTAAGAATCGGAATTATCGGGGAATTACATACATTGGAGTCAGTTTCCACAACCACTCCTTGGGTAATAAGCTTGTCAATGATTTGTAGTAAAGCCACTACAGCATCTGGGGGTAACTTGTATTGTCGCATTCGTGGTAGTACCACTCCTGTCTTTAGTGTGACTCGATATGGTGTAATGTTCATGCAACCAACATCTGTAGGGCCTTGTGCCCATAAATGTGCGGGTAAAGTCTGCAGTCGGTGATCCATGTCTCGGGACACGTAGTGCCCTTTGAAATCACGTAAAAACAATCTTACTCCTTCCGGAGAACAACATATTATAGCTCCTAGAGCTTTCAATGTTTTTATACCTAACAGGTTTTCTGGACATGATTTAGTAAGCAATAAATCTGTAGTTCGTGTCAGAGGACCAATCGTAAGGGGAAGAGGCTGTGATACTTCGTTAATGATAGGTTTTCCTGAAAAACCAAGGGAAATATTCTGTGAGCCTGAGAGGGGTGCCCCTGGAACTTCACTACGTTTTATTGTTGTTCGGCTTGCCCCTGTATCAAGTAAAAATTTTCTGTCTTGGCCTAATAATTCACTGTGTACATAAGGTCCTTCTTGATCTACAGGGACCTCAATAAGGGGTAAGCCAACTTCCCTCTCTAGGCTGTTTCATGAGTATCGTTGATAATCAGGATAGTCATACTGTGCGGTCTGGTACATCTGTTGTGTCGTTGTCTGTGTGGCAGCAATAGGCTGCGGTGGTGGAGCTGGCATAGACTGTTGCGGAGCCGGCATGGACTGTGCATGCTGCGGGGCTCCTTGTTTGTTCTGATCCTGTCTAAGTGGCCGTGGTCTTTCTTTTGTATTACCTATGGCGATATTATGTTTTAAAACTGGACAATCGTGTACATAATGACCTGGCTGTTTACAATAGTTGCATGTCCCTTTTACAGGACCTGCTGAAACACTGGACTGTGTCATACCCTTTTTATGACCGTCAGCTGGAACTGTCTGGGAAACTAGCATTTTCATTTTCGTGTCTTTCATGCGTCTTTGTTCATGTTCTTGTTCCTCTCTAATTCTATTGTGATGGTACTGTAACATTTATAACATTTGTGACGGAGTGTTACCTTGCCAGGTACTCTCGAATTTCAATACTCTATTCTTAACTTGGGGCAAGGAATTTTCAACTAATTTTGTCACAAACAGATGTGGATACGATTCGCTACTTGCTTTTATTCCACTATTTATACCAAAACATTTTTCGAATCGGGCTTAGAAATCACTAGTGTCTTCATCTTGCTTTTGTTTACAGGCTGAGATTGCACCCAAGTCTTCCTTTTTCGTAGTTAATAAACGTGGCAGTACCTGTACTAATAAACCTGGTAGTGTTTTGGTCTTTTCCCCAAGCCCTAAACCTGGACCTCGAGCTGTTTCTTCGTTTTCTAATGCTGTCCAATCTATCTTTTGGTCTCCCACCTCCCAATCCTTTTCCTTGAGTTTTTCGTAAATGCCCGCAGGCATTAATACCTTTAATATTTTCATAATGTCGGGATAGGTATACTCTCCCATGAGCAACATGTCTTTAATTTCACGGTGGAAACCCGCTGGGTCTTTGTCATGACTGGGTACCACTTTCTTCATTTCTAATAGTTCCATTTTAGATATGGGAGTGTATACAAACACACGTTTAAACTGATTGTCATCACCTTTTATCGGGTGCACTTCGCGTAAGGGATTCTGTCTATCCATATAATACGTCGTTCTTTCCTTGATGGGCAGTGAGACATGTTCGGGGCATACAAAAAGAATGTACTGCTTTCTGGATTCTAGTATTTCTCTAATTAACTCAGTACCTGAACCTCTCCATTTATTCGTGAGTAATTCAGTCAATATATCAGGTAAGGGACCAGGATCGGAGTGTTGGCTTTTATATAATATAAGGAGTTGTTGAATCATATAGATACCAGCTAAACGCTGTTCATCTGGGGTGAGGTTCAAAAACGTGTGCGCTAATGTATCATCACTATATTTTCCGGGACTGTCAACCCAGTGAACGGCTGACCTGGCTAATTCTTGTTCGTCCATAGAATCGAGTATATGATAACCCCTTCGTTCTCGGAGTAATTTGTCAGCGGCTTGGAACGCATGTTCGGGGGACCTTATATTTATTATAGGTGTTTGGAAATTTCTGTTATTATCTGGACGTATCGGACGTATCGGATCAGTAAAGCATCTAGTATTATTGCAAGATCTTCCTCTACCTACATAGGCCATTGTTTCTAACTGTCCTGTGGGCAGTTCTAATTCTTCCTCCTCTTCGGTTTGTTCAGGCTGGTCTACTGCTAATCTTTCTTCGTGTATTCGTTCTACTTCTTTGCGGATTTTTCGGCACATAGCTATTATACTTAATCGTTTATCATGTCTCCCTTCTGATATATTCCGACTCCATGTGGTAAGAATTTGCATTTCTTCCGGATTTACTCCTGGTCGGTCTTGATTTCTGATCACACAATTTATGAGGAAACGTAACAGTTCCCCCTGTATTTCCACTTTCTGGTACTCCATGGCTCTATTAATACTCTCCGAATCTCGCCCTGACTGGACAAAGTGATATATATTTTCTAAATGTGTAGTCATTCCGGGTAGCCTCCCTAAATATATTGCAGCTCGTCGGATACGTAATGATGCCAACAGCATTTCGTCCTCTTTGCCGGGCACAGGATCATATCTACAATCTATTAGAAGTTCCTTAAGCATGTCGGGAGTTACTAGTTTGGGCGTACGTTGGTGGGCTAATTCTTGAAAGGAAAGTTTATTTACTCTGGGTGGCGTGGAAAAAATGTTTGTTGTACCTCCTGTAGCACCGCCTGGGGTGCTGGATGTGAAAGGATTCGTTGAACGTGATATAGCAACCATAGGTGTGGGTACAGCTGTAGAAACAGATGTGCTTGCCGGAACTTGTATCGGAGTTTGTTGTTGCGGAGGTACAGACGGAGGGTCTTGGCGTAGAACCCCCTCGGCAGGCGGTCTATGTGGCGCAGTATTAGCATACTCGGGAGCTGCGTCGTCTAAATAAGAAGAAAGGAAAACATCTTCTGCGGTTCTGGGATGCCCTTTGGGATGTGCTTTTATCGGAAACAACGGGGGTGGCAAGTCTTTTGGTATCTCCGGAGTAGCCTTAGGTAACCCTTCGGCCAGAAGAGGATATATACCATTCATAAGGGCATTTCTTTGTCTGTCTACTTGTTCTGATTTTACTCGTGTACCTTCTTCAATTAATAGATTTTCTCGGACTTTATTTGAATTCTCCTTACTTTTCTCTTCCTGTCTGAGTGCTTTTTCTGTACGTCTATATGATTCTTTACGCCATAATTCAATGGCATCTTTCTGTGATTGTCTAGCTTTCTTTTTCCATAATTCTTCCTCTACTTTCATGATGCAATCTGCATCCCAGGTCCCAGCTGCGGGCCACCTCTGACTTTCTGGTAATTCCTTGGTGTAGTCTGCCCATAAATCAAGAAATAATATGGCGTCTAGGCCATGTTTATGATACATGAAGTACCCTGGAGTGTCCCTAGGAGGAATGGGAACAGCTTCTTCGAGTACCCCTTTTCTAGTTTTGATCTGTCTTAATTTCGAAAAGAGCGGCATATTGAGAACTGATCTGATCCCTAATTCTGAACACGTTTAATACAACAAAACACAATAATGAACAGTCATTCACACCACAATATGCAGAACGTATTTAAAACATTTTTTAACATTTAACATTTAATGAACAACAATGATGGCCATTTAGGGAACTAGTCACTAAGCATAATACTCGGCACTAACTAGGTAATTCTGGATTATATACTAGACATACTTGATATACTGCTAAACAGTACAGATACACTGCTGAAACAGTGCAGACCGGATTTGTGTACCCAAACCCGTCTTGACCGGCACAACCTATGTGCACGTCAGAACGCCTCCCCGATAATGGTACTCACCGGGTAGCTCAGAACGGAAGGCCTCGGAACTGAACTGAACTGGACTCGGACCGGACTGGACTCGACTCGAAACTTCGGAACTTCGGAACCTGGTGGGCCTCTGTATACCTCGGATCTTGCTCTCTCAGCTAGGCTCTGGTCGGGATACTTCGCACTTCTCACCGCCTCGTCTGGGTGTTGATCGCAGCCTCAGTTACCCCCGCTCGGCAGGAGGGAGATACAGGAAATCCTGTGGGTACGCGTTGTTGTCCGTCCAGCTGTGGCAGGAGACCGGGCCTGCAACGCACCTCCGGCGCGTGAGATGAGAAAGTGTCCCTGTTCGGGCGCCATATATGTGGTAAATAATTTAATTACCGGTACTTAATTTGATGCGGAAAATCTATAATAATAGCTCAGTAAAATAAGAGGCAGAATCCGTGGTATTAGAGGTTCGGAACGGGCTTTATTCCAAAATCAATTCGAATTGAGGACTCCATATTCCATCACCACGAAGGTTCAGGAAGTGAAGGATCATACTTTATTGACAGATAATCATATTTATAGAAGAGGCATTATAGTGAAACAGATGCAGGAGGCGTAACAGTTGATAACAAAGATAAAAACATACATGCGTAACTAAAAATGGGTGTAACTAGGCGTAACTAAAGAACGTCTTTAGGTATGATGTCATAAATGGGTGGTTCCATGAAAGAATTTCGCAATGTCAGCAAAAATACTTGGCAGAGATGCGCGCGCAGCAGCATGACGTGTGATTGACGTGCAACTAGGGGGTGAAGGGGACTTGACATTTAGCTCTACATGTGGAGACAGAAGTCTGGGGTTATGTCAACCTAATCCCAAATCATATCTAACATCCTATGTTTAAAGAACTGTGTTATCCAAAGAGAGAGGTCTTTTAGGATAGAATCTTATTCTATACTGACTATACTGACTATACTGACTGTTAGTGCGTGTACAAGCGTCTAAGTGTCTACATGAGATGCAAGGGCAGAAATCTTCCATAGTAACAGGGCTATGAATTACTTGCATAAAGACAGAGAAGCCGGGCCCTTTGCTCGGTAGCTGGAAGAATGTTTACTTAAACTGTTAGACAGGAATGCATTGGATGAGGAACGGAGCAGAGCAGATAATCTTGAAGGTGAAATACAGTTTTTGGCAGGCAGATAGGCCGACAGGCCGAGTCAGGCACCGTTAGCCGCGCAGGGAGTAGGACAAAGTTCATGGATACAGATGCGAGCTCAGACTGGAGCTTTCAGAGGCAGAAGGCAGGAAAAGGCTTAATGGCAGAATCAGGGCCTACTCGCCTGGACTGTAAAATGGGATAAATGAACCATATAAAGCCGGTGGCCTTTCATACTTAGGAATAGAATATCCGGCCCATTCATGGCGGATCTGAAAGAGGACATGTTGACGGTGGACGCACATGTGTTTGCGTCTTCATAACTGGAACTGGAGGGAACATACATGTACTTGTGATTTATACATGAAACCGTTGGGGTCCAAGATAGGGGACATAACTGATCAGAAAAATCCATATTTCCACACTTTGTTCGCCATAAGTTGGCACTGTATGCTCAGACGTGAGTCCCTTGCTCACTTTGCCACTGGATTCAAGCAAGCCTGGCTGAAGACGGCTGAAATGCCAGAAACCGGTCCTAGGAAGCTTGTTTCCGGTCCAGGGAAGGCATGTCTTGGCAGTTCGGGCTGGACTGTTCCCATGAGGCACGGGGTCAGACTGATTTGCATATGGCCATGTCTGAACTGGGGTGGCAGAGTGGGCTAAAGCACGGGGATGGATCAAACTCGGATCTGTTGACTTGGTGTGAGTGTTTGATTGGGTCTGATGCTCCGTCCATCACCACCCCCTTTTGTACCGCTTTGTTCGCCATAAGTTGGCAGGGTATGCTCAGACGTGAGTCCCTTACTCACTTTGCCACTGGATTCAAGCAAGCCTGGCTGAAGACGGCTGAAATGCCAGAAACCGGACCTAGGAAGCTTGTTTCCGGTCCATGGAAGGCATGGCTTGGCAGTTCGGGCTGGACTGTTCCCATGAGGCACAGGGTCAGACTGATTTGCATATGGCCATGTCCGAACTGGGGTGGCAGAGTGGGCTAAAGAACGGTGATGGATCAAACTCGGATCTGTTGACTGGGTGTCAGTGTTTGATTGGTTCTGATGCTCCGTCCATCACCACCCCCTTTTGTACCGCTTGTTCGCCATAAGTTGGCAGGGTATGCTCAGACGTGAGTCCCTTGCTCACTTTGCCACTGGATTCAAGCAAGCCTGGCTGAAGACAGCTGAAATGCCAGAAACCGGTCCTAGGAAAATTGTTTACGGTCCAGGGAAGGCATGGCTTGGCAGTTTGGGCTGGACTGTTCCCATGAGGCACAGGGTCAGACTGATTTTCATATGGCCATGTCTGAACTTGGGTGGCAGAGTGGGCTAAAGCACGGGGATGGATCAAACTCAGATCTGTTGACTGGGTGTGAGTGTTTGATTGGTTCTGATGCTCCGTCCATCACCACCCCCTTTTGTACCGCTTTGTTCGCCATAAGTTGGCAGGGTATGCTCAGACGTGAGTACCTTACTCACTTTGCCACTGCATTCAAGCAAGCCTGGCTGAAAACGGCTGAAATGCCAGAAACCGGACCTAGGAAGCTTGTGTCCGGTCCAGGGAAGGCATGGCTTGGCAGTTCGGGCTGGACTGTTCCCATGAGGCACAGGGTCATACTGATTTGCATATGGCCATGTCCGAACTGGGGTGGCAGAGTGGGCTAAAGAACGGTGATGGATCAAACTCGGATCTGTTGACTGGGTGTGAGTGTTTGATTGGTTCTGATGCTCCGTCCATCACCATCCCCTTTTGTACTGCTTGTTCGCCATAAGTTGGCAGGGTATGCTCAGACGTGAGTCCCTTGCTCACTTTGCCACTGGATTCAAGCAAGCCTGGCTGAAGCGACCTGAAATGCCAGAAACCAGTCCTAGGAAAATTGTTTACGGTCCAGGGAAGGCATGGCTTGGCAGTTTGGGCTGGACTGTTCCCATGAGGCACAGGGTCAGACTGATTTTCATATGGCCATGTCTGAACTTGGGTGGCAGAGTGAGCTAAAGAACGGTGATGGATCAAAGTCGGATCTGTTGACTGGGTGTGAGTGTTTGATTGGTTCTGATGCTACGTCCATCACCACCCTCTTTTGTACCGCTTTGTTCGCCATACGTTGGTAGGGTATGCTCAGACGTGAGTCCCTTGCTCACTTTGCCTCTGGATTCAAGCAAGCCTGGCTGAAGACGGGCTGAAATGCCAGAAACCGGTCCTAGGAAGCTTGTTTCCGGTCCAGGGAAGGCATGGCTTGGCAGTTCGGGCTAGACTGTCCCCATGAGGCACAGGGTCAGACTGAATTGCATATGGCCATGTCTGAACTGGGGTGGCAGAGTGGGCTAAAGAACGGTGATGGATCAAACTCGGATCTGTTGACTGGGTGTGAGTGTTTTAATGGTTCTGATGCTCTGTCCATCACCACACCCTTTTTTACCGCTTTGTTCGCCATAAGCTGGCACTGTATGCTCAGACGTGAGTCCCTTGCTCACTTTGCCACTGGATTCAAGCAAGCCTGGCTGAAGACGGCTGACATGCCAGAAACCGGTCCTAGGAAGCTTGTTTCCGGTCCAGGGAAGGCATGTCTTGGCAGTTCGGGCTGGACTGTTCCCATGAGGCACAGGGTCAGACTGATTTGCATATGGCCATGTCTGAACTGGGGTGGCAGAGTGGGCTAAAGCACGGGGATGGATCAAACTCAGATCTGTTGACTGGGTGTGAGTGTTTGATTGGTTCTGATGCTCCGTCCATCACCACCCCCTTTTGTACCGCTTTGTTCGCCATAAGTTGGCAGGGTATGCTCAGACGTGAGTACCTTACTCACTTTGCCACTGGATTCAAGCAAGCCTGGCTGAAAACGGCTGAAATGCCAGAAACCGGACCTAGGAAGCTTGTGTCCGGTCCAGGGAAGGCATGGCTTGGCAGTTCGGGCTGGACTGTTCCCATGAGGCACAGGGTCATACTGATTTGCATATGGCCATGTCCGAACTGGGGTGGCAGAGTGGGCTAAAGAACGGTGATGGATCAAACTCGGATCTGTTGACTGGGTGTGAGTGTTTGATTGGTTCTGATGCTCCGTCCATCACCATCCCCTTTTGTACCGCTTGTTCGCCATAAGTTGGCAGGGTATGCTCAGACGTGAGTCCCTTGCTCACTTTGCCACTGGATTCAAGCAAGCCTGGCTGAAGCGACCTGAAATGCCAGAAACCAGTCCTAGGAAAATTGTTTACGGTCCAGGGAAGGCATGGCTTGGCAGTTTGGGCTGGACTTTTCCCATGAGGCACAGGGTCAGACTGATTTTCATATGGCCATGTCTGAACTTGGGTGGCAGAGTGGGCTAAAGAACGGTGATGGATCAAAGTCGGATTTGTTGACTGGGTGTGAGTGTTTGATTGGTTCTGATGCTCTGTCCATCACCACCCCCTTTTGTACCGCTTTGTTCGCCATAAGTTGGCAGGGTATGCTCAGACGTGAGTCCCATGCTCACTTTGCCACTGGATTCAAGCAAGCCTGGCTGAAGACGGCTGAAATGCCAGAAACCCGTCCCAGGAAACGTGTTTCCTGTCCAGGGAAGGCATTGCTTGGCAATTCGGGCTGGACTGTTCCCATGAGGCACAGGGTCAGACTGATTTTCATATGGCCATGTCTGAACTTGGGTGGCAGAGTGAGCTAAAGAACGGTGATGGATCAAAGTCGGATCTGTTGACTGGGTGTGAGTGTTTGATTGGTTCTGATGCTCCGTCCATCACCACCCCCTTTTGTACCGCTTTGTTCGCCATAAGTTGGCAGGGTATGCTCAGACGTGAGTCCCTTGCTCACTTTGCCACTGGATTCAAGCAAGCCTGGCTGAAGACGGCTGAAATGCCAGAAACCGGTCCTAGGAAGCTTGTTTCCGGTCCAGGGAAGGCATGGCTTGGCAGTTCGGGCTGGACTGTTCCCATGAGGCACAGGGTCAGACTGATTTGCATATGGCCATGTCTGAACTGGGGTGGCAGAGTGGGTTAGAGAACGGTGATGGATCAAACTCGGATCTGTTGACTGGGTATGAGTGTTTGATTGTTTCTGATGCTCCGTCCATCACCACCCCCTTTTGTACCGCTTTGTTCACCATAAGTTGGCAGGGTATGCTCAGACGTGAGTCCCTTGCTCACTTTGCCACTGGATTCAAGCAAGCCTGGCTGAAGACGGCTGAAATGCCAAAAACCGGTCCTAGGAAGCATGTTTCCGGTCCAGGGAAGGCATGGCTTGGCAGTTCGGGCTGGACTGTCCCCATGAGGCACAGGGTCAGACTGAATTGCATATGGCCATGTCTGAACTGGGTTGGCAGAGTGGGCTAAAGAACGGTGATGGATCAAACTCGGATCTGTTGACTGGGTGTGAGTGTTTGATTGGTTCTGATGCTCTGTCCATCACCACCCCCTTATGTACTGCTTTGTTCTCCATAAGTTGGCAGGGTATGCTCAGACGTGAGTCCCTTCCTCACTTTGCCACTGGATTCAAGCAAGCCTGGCTGAAGACGGCTGAAATGCCAGAAACCGGTCCTAGGAAGCTTGCTTCCGGTCCAGGGAAGGCATGGCTTGGCAGTTCGGGTTGGACTGTTCCCATGAGGCACAGGGTCATACTGATTTGCATATGGCCATGTCCGAACTGGGGTGGCAGAGTGGGCTAAAGAACGGTGATGGATCAAACTCGGATCTGTTGACTGGGTGTGAGTGTTTGATTGGTTCTGATGCTCCGTCCATCACCACCCCCTTTTGTACCGCTTGTTCGCCATAAGTTGGCAGGGTATGCTCAGACGTGAGTCCCTTGCTCACTATGCCACTGGATTCAAGCAAGCCTGGCTGAAGGAAGCTGAAATGCCAGAAACCGGTCCTAGGAAAATTGTTTACGGTCCAGGGAAGGCATGGCTTGGCAGTTTGGGCTGGACTGTTCCCATGAGGCACAGGGTCAGACTGATTTTCATATGGCCATGTCTGAACTTGGGTGGCAGAGTGGGCTAAAGAACGGTGATGGATCAAAGTCGGATTTGGTGACTGGGTGTGAGTGTTTGATTGGTTCTGATGCTCTGTCCATCACCACCCCCTTTTGTACCGCTTTGTTCGCCATAAGTTGGCAGGGTATGCTCAGACGTGAGTCCCATGCTCACTTTGCCACTGGATTCAAGCAAGCCTGGCTGAAGACGGCTGAAATGCCAGAAACCCGTCCCAGGAAACGTGTTTCCTGTCCAGGGAAGGCATTGCTTGGCAATTCGGGCTGGACTGTTCCCATGAGGCACAGGGTCAGACTGATTTTCATATGGCCATGTCTGAACTTGGGTGGCAGAGTGAGCTAAAGAACGGTGATGGATCAAAGTCGGATCTGTTGACTGGGTGTGAGTGTTTGATTGGTTCTGATGCTCCGTCCATCACCACCCCCTTTTGTACCGCTTTGTTCGCCATAAGTTGGCAGGGTATGCTCAGACGTGAGTCCCTTGCTCACTTTGCCACTGGATTCAAGCAAGCCTGGCTGAAGACGGCTGAAATGCCAGAAACCGGTCCTAGGAAGCTTGTTTCCGGTCCAGGGAAGGCATGGCTTGGCAGTTCGGGCTGGACTGTTCCCATGAGGCACAGGGTCAGACTGATTTGCATATGGCCATGTCTGAACTGGGGTGGCAGAGTGGGTTAGAGAACGGTGATGGATCAAACTCGGATCTGTTGACTGGGTATGAGTGTTTGATTGTTTCTGATGCTCCGTCCATCACCACCCCCTTTTGTACCGCTTTGTTCGCCATAAGTTGGCAGGGTATGCTCAGACGTGAGTCCCTTACTCACTTTGCCACTGGATTCAAGCAAGCCTGGCTGAAGACGGCTGAAATGCCAGAAACCGGACCTAGGAAGCTTGTTTCCGGTCCATGGAAGGCATGGCTTGGCAGTTCGGGCTGGACTGTTCCCATGAGGCACAGGGTCAGACTGATTTGCATATGGCCATGTCCGAACTGGGGTGGCAGAGTGGGCTAAAGAACGGTGATGGATCAAACTCGGATCTGTTGACTGGGTGTCAGTGTTTGATTGGTTCTGATGCTCCGTCCATCACCACCCCCTTTTGTACCGCTTGTTCGCCATAAGTTGGCAGGGTATGCTCAGACGTGAGTCCCTTGCTCACTTTGCCACTGGATTCAAGCAAGCCTGGCTGAAGACAGCTGAAATGCCAGAAACCGGTCCTAGGAAAATTGTTTACGGTCCAGGGAAGGCATGGCTTGGCAGTTTGGGCTGGACTGTTCCCATGAGGCACAGGGTCAGACTGATTTTCATATGGCCATGTCTGAACTTGGGTGGCAGAGTGGGCTAAAGCACGGGGATGGATCAAACTCAGATCTGTTGACTGGGTGTGAGTGTTTGATTGGTTCTGATGCTCCGTCCATCACCACCCCCTTTTGTACCGCTTTGTTCGCCATAAGTTGGCAGGGTATGCTCAGACGTGAGTACCTTACTCACTTTGCCACTGGATTCAAGCAAGCCTGGCTGAAAACGGCTGAAATGCCAGAAACCGGACCTAGGAAGCTTGTGTCCGGTCCAGGGAAGGCATGGCTTGGCAGTTCGGGCTGGACTGTTCCCATGAGGCACAGGGTCATACTGATTTGCATATGGCCATGTCCGAACTGGGGTGGCAGAGTGGGCTAAAGAACGGTGATGGATCAAACTCGGATCTGTTGACTGGGTGTGAGTGTTTGATTGGTTTTGATGCTCCGTCCATCACCATCCCCTTTTGTACCGCTTGTTCGCCATAAGTTGGCAGGGTATGCTCAGACGTGAGTCCCTTGCTCACTTTGCCACTGGATTCAAGCAAGCCTGGCTGAAGCGACCTGAAATGCCAGAAACCAGTCCTAGGAAAATTGTTTACGGTCCAGGGAAGGCATGGCTTGGCAGTTTGGGCTGGACTGTTCCCATGAGGCACAGGGTCAGACTGATTTTCATATGGCCATGTCTGAACTTGGGTGGCAGAGTGAGCTAAAGAACGGTGATGGATCAAAGTCGGATCTGTTGACTGGGTGTGAGTGTTTGATTGGTTCTGATGCTACGTCCATCACCACCCTCTTTTGTACCGCTTTGTTCGCCATACGTTGGTAGGGTATGCTCAGACCTGAGTCCCTTGCTCACTTTGCCTCTGGATTCAAGCAAGCCTGGCTGAAGACGGGCTGAAATGCCAGAAACCGGTCCTAGGAAGCTTGTTTCCGGTCCAGGGAAGGCATGGCTTGGCAGTTCGGGCTAGACTGTCCCCATGAGGCACAGGGTCAGACTGAATTGCATATGGCCATGTCTGAACTGGGGTGGCAGAGTGGGTTAAAGAACGGTGATGGATCAAACTCGGATCTGTTGACTGGGTGTGAGTGTTTTAATGGTTCTGATGCTCTGTCCATCACCACACCCTTTTTTACCGATTTGTTCGCCATAAGCTAGCACTGTATGCTCAGACGTGAGTCCCTTGCTCACTTTGCCACTGGATTCAAGCAAGCCTGGCTGAAGACGGCTGACATGCCAGAAACCGGTCCTAGGAAGCTTGTTTCCGGTCCAGGGAAGGCATGTCTTGGCAGTTCGGGCTGGACTGTTCCCATGAGGCACAGGGTCAGACTGATTTGCATATGGCCATGTCTGAACTGGGGTGGCAGAGTGGGCTAAAGCACGGGGATGGATCAAACTCAGATCTGTTGACTGGGTGTGAGTGTTTGATTGGTTCTGATGCTCCGTCCATCACCACCCCCTTTTGTACCGCTTTGTTCGCCATAAGTTGGCAGGGTATGCTCAGACGTGAGTACCTTACTCACTTTGCCACTGGATTCAAGCAAGCCTGGCTGAAAACGGCTGAAATGCCAGAAACCGGACCTAGGAAGCTTGTGTCCGGTCCAGGGAAGGCATGGCTTGGCAGTTCGGGCTGGACTGTTCCCATGAGGCACAGGGTCATACTGATTTGCATATGGCCATGTCCGAACTGGGGTGGCAGAGTGGGCTAAAGAACGGTGATGGATCAAACTCGGATCTGTTGACTGGGTGTGAGTGTTTGATTGGTTCTGATGCTCCGTCCATCACCATCCCCTTTTGTACCGCTTGTTCGCCATAAGTTGGCAGGGTATGCTCAGACGTGAGTCCCTTGCTCACTTTGCCACTGGATTCAAGCAAGCCTGGCTGAAGCGACCTGAAATGCCAGAAACCAGTCAGAGGAAAATTGTTTACGGTCCAGGGAAGGCATGGCTTGGCAGTTTGGGCTGGACTTTTCCCATGAGGCACAGGGTCAGACTGATTTTCATATGGCCATGTCTGAACTTGGGTGGCAGAGTGGGCTAAAGAACGGTGATGGATCAAAGTCGGATTTGTTGACTGGGTGTGAGTGTTTGATTGGTTCTGATGCTCTGTCCATCACCACCCCCTTTTGTACCGCTTTGTTCGCCATAAGTTGGCAGGGTATGCTCAGACGTGAGTCCCATGCTCACTTTGCCACTGGATTCAAGCAAGCCTGGCTGAAGACGGCTGAAATGCCAGAAACCCGTCCCAGGAAACGTGTTTCCTGTCCAGGGAAGGCATTGCTTGGCAATTCGGGCTGGACTGTTCCCATGAGGCACAGGGTCAGACTGATTTTCATATGGCCATGTCTGAACTTGGGTGGCAGAGTGAGCTAAAGAACGGTGATGGATCAAAGTCGGATCTGTTGACTGGGTGTGAGTGTTTGATTGGTTCTGATGCTCCGTCCATCACCACCCCCTTTTGTACCGCTTTGTTCGCCATAAGTTGGCAGGGTATGCTCAGACGTGAGTCCCTTGCTCACTTTGCCACTGGATTCAAGCAAGCCTGGCTGAAGACGGCTGAAATGCCAGAAACCGGTAAGAGGAAGCTTGTTTCCGGTCCAGGGAAGGCATGGCTTGGCAGTTCGGGCTGGACTGTTCCCATGAGGCACAGGGTCAGACTGATTTGCATATGGCCATGTCTGAACTGGGGTGGCAGAGTGGGTTAGAGAACGGTGATGGATCAAACTCGGATCTGTTGACTGGGTATGAGTGTTTGATTGTTTCTGATGCTCCGTCCATCACCACCCCCTTTTGTACCGCTTTGTTCACCATAAGTTGGCAGGGTATGCTCAGACGTGAGTCCCTTGCTCACTTTGCCACTGGATTCAAGCAAGCCTGGCTGAAGACGGCTGAAATGCCAAAAACCGGTCCTAGGAAGCATGTTTCCGGTCCAGGGAAGGCATGGCTTGGCAGTTCGGGCTGGACTGTCCCCATGAGGCACAGGGTCAGACTGAATTGCATATGGCCATGTCTGAACTGGGTTGGCAGAGTGGGCTAAAGAACGGTGATGGATCAAACTCGGATCTGTTGACTGGGTGTGAGTGTTTGATTGGTTCTGATGCTCTGTCCATCACCACCCCCTTATGTACTGCTTTGTTCTCCATAAGTTGGCAGGGTATGCTCAGACGTGAGTCCCTTCCTCACTTTGCCACTGGATTCAAGCAAGCCTGGCTGAAGACGGCTGAAATGCCAGAAACCGGTCCTAGGAAGCTTGCTTCCGGTCCAGGGAAGGCATGGCTTGGCAGTTCGGGTTGGACTGTTCCCATGAGGCACAGGGTCATACTGATTTGCATATGGCCATGTCCGAACTGGGGTGGCAGAGTGGGCTAAAGAACGGTGATGGATCAAACTCGGATCTGTTGACTGGGTGTGAGTGTTTGATTGGTTCTGATGCTCCGTCCATCACCACCCCCTTTTGTACCGCTTGTTCGCCATAAGTTGGCAGGGTATGCTCAGACGTGAGTCCCTTGCTCACTATGCCACTGGATTCAAGCAAGCCTGGCTGAAGGAAGCTGAAATGCCAGAAACCGGTCCTAGGAAAATTGTTTACGGTCCAGGGAAGGCATGGCTTGGCAGTTTGGGCTGGACTGTTCCCATGAGGCACAGGGTCAGACTGATTTTCATATGGCCATGTCTGAACTTGGGTGGCAGAGTGGGCTAAAGAACGGTGATGGATCAAAGTCGGATTTGGTGACTGGGTGTGAGTGTTTGATTGGTTCTGATGCTCTGTCCATCACCACCCCCTTTTGTACCGCTTTGTTCGCCATAAGTTGGCAGGGTATGCTCAGACGTGAGTCCCATGCTCACTTTGCCACTGGATTCAAGCAAGCCTGGCTGAAGACGGCTGAAATGCCAGAAACCCGTCCCAGGAAACGTGTTTCCTGTCCAGGGAAGGCATTGCTTGGCAATTCGGGCTGGACTGTTCCCATGAGGCACAGGGTCAGACTGATTTTCATATGGCCATGTCTGAACTTGGGTGGCAGAGTGAGCTAAAGAACGTTGATGGATCAAAGTCAGATCTGTTGACTGGGTGTGAGTGTTTGATTGGTTCTGATGCTCCGTCCATCACCACCCCCTTTTGTACCGCTTTGTTCGCCATAAGTTGGCAGGGTATGCTCAGACGTGAGTCCCTTGCTCACTTTGCCACTGGATTCAAGCAAGCCTGGCTGAAGACGGCTGAAATGCCAGAAACCGGTCCTAGGAAGCTTGTTTCCGGTCCAGGGAAGGCATGGCTTGGCAGTTCGGGCTGGACTGTTCCCATGAGGCACAGGGTCAGACTGATTTGCATATGGCCATGTCTGAACTGGGGTGGCAGAGTGGGTTAGAGAACGGTGATGGATCAAACTCGGATCTGTTGACTGGGTATGAGTGTTTGATTGTTTCTGATGCTCCGTCCATCACCACCCCCTTTTGTACCGCTTTGTTCGCCATAAGTTGGCAGGGTATGCTCAGACGTGAGTCCCTTGCTCACTTTGCCACTGGATTCAAGCAAGCCTGGCTGAAGACGGCTGAAATGCCAAAAACCGGTCCTAGGAAGCTTGTTTCCGGTCCAGGGAAGGCATGGCTTGGCAGTTCGGGCTGGACTGTCCCCATGAGGCACAGGGTCAGACTGAATTGCATATGGCCATGTCTGAACTGGGTTGGCAGAGTGGGCTAAAGAACGGTGATGGATCAAACTCGGATCTGTTGACTGGGTGTGAGTGTTTGATTGTTTCTGATGCTCCGTCCATCACCACCCCCTTTTGTACCGCTTTGTTCGCCATAAGTTGGCAGGGTATGCTCAGACGTGAGTCCCTTGCTCACTTTGCCACTGGATTCAAGCAAGCCTGGCTGAAGACGGCTGAAATGCCAGAAACCGGTCCTAGGAAGCTTGTTTCCGGTCCAGGGAAGGCATGGCTTGGCAGTTCGGGCTGGACTGTTCCCATGAGGCACAGGGTCAGACTGATTTGCATATGGCGATGTCTGAACTGGGGTGGCAGAGTGGGTTAGAGAACGGTGATGGATCAAACTCGGATCTGTTGACTGGGTATGAGTGTTTGATTGTTTCTGATGCTCCGTTCATCACCACCCCCTTTTGTACCGCTTTGTTCGCCATAAGTTGACAGGGTATGCTCAGACGTGAGTCCCTTGCTCACTTTGCCACTGGATTCAAGCAAGCCTGGCTGAAGACGGCTGAAATGCCAAAAAACGGTCCTAGGAAGCTTGTTTCCGGTCCAGGGAAGGCATGGCTTGGCAGTTCGGGCTGGACTGTCCCCATGAGGCACAGGGTCAGACTGAATTGCATATGGCCATGTCTGAACTGGGTTGGCAGAGTGGGCTAAAGAACGGTGATGGATCAAACTCGGATCTGTTGACTGGGTGTGAGTGTTTGATTGGTTCTGATGCTCTGTCCATCACCACCCCCTTTTGTACTGCTTTGTTCTCCATAAGTTGGCAGGGTATGCTCAGACGTGAGTCCCTTCCTCACTTTGCCACTGGATTCAAGCAAGCCTGGCTGAAGACGGCTCAAATGACAGAAACCGGTCCTAGGAAGCTTGCTTCCAGTCCAGGGAAGGCATGGCTTGGCAGTTCGGGCTGGACTGTCCCCATGAGGCACAGGGTCAGACTGAATTGCATATGGCCATGTCTGAACTGGGTTGGCAGAGTGGGCTAAAGAACGGTGATGGATCAAACTCGGATCTGTTGACTGGGTGTGAGTGTTTGATTGGTTCTGATGCTCTGTCCATCACCACCCCCTTTTGTACTGCTTTGTTCTCCATAAGTTGGCAGGGTATGCTCAGACGTGAGTCCCTTCCTCACTTTGCCACTGGATTCAAGCAAGCCTGGCTGAAGACGGCTCAAATGACAGAAACCGGTCCTAGGAAGCTTGCTTCCAGTCCAGGGAAGGCATGGCTTGGCAGTTCGGGCTGGACTGTTCCCATGAGGCACAGGGTCAGACTGATTTGCATATGGCCATGTCTGAACTGGGGTGGCAGAGTAGGCTAAAGAACGGTGATGGATCAAAGTTGGATCTGTTGACTTGTTGTGAGTGTTTGATTGGTTCTGATGCTCCGTTCATCACCACCCCCTTTTGTACTGCTTTGTTCGCCATAAGTTGGCAGGGTATGCTCAGACGTGAGTCCCTTGCTCACTTTGCCACTGGATTCAAGCAAGCCTGGCTGAAGACGGCTGAAATGCCAGAAACCGGTCCTAGGAAGCTTGTTTCCGGTCCAGGGAAGGCATGGCTTGGCAGTTCGGGCTGGACTGTTCCCATCAGGCACAGGGTCAGACTGATTTGCATATGGCCATGTCTGAACTCAGGTGGCAGAGTGGGCTAAAGAACGGTGATGGATCAAACTCGGATCTGTTGACTGGGTGTGAGTGTTTTAATGGTTCTGATGCTCTGTCCATCACCACCCCCTTTTGTACTGCTTTGTTCGCCATAAGTTGGCAGGGTATGCTCAGACGTGAGTCCCTTGCTCACTTTGCCACTGGATTCAAGCAAGCCTGGCAGAAGACGGCTGAAATGCCAGAAACCGGTCCTAGGAAGCTTGTTTCCGGTCCAGGGAAGGCATGGCTTGGCAGTTCGGGCTGGACTGTTCCCATGAGGCACAGGGTCAGACTGATTTGCATATGGCCATGTCTGAACTGGGGTGGCAGAGTGGGCTAAAGAACGGTGATAAATCAAGCTCCGATCTGTGTACTGGGTGTGAGTGTTTGATTGGTTCTGATGCTCCGTCCATCACCACACCCTTTTCTACCGCTTTGTTCGCCATAAGTTGGCACTGTATGCTCAGACGTGAGTCCCTTGCTCACTTTGCCACTGGATTCAAGCAAGCCTGGCTGAAGACGGCTGAAATGCCAGAAACCGGTCCTAGGAAGCTTGTTTCCGGTCCAGGGAAGGCATGTCGTGGCAGTTCGGGCTGGACTGTTCCCATGAGGCACAGGGTCAGACTGATTTGCACATGGCCATGTCTGAACTGGGGTGGCAGAGTGGGCTAAAGCACGGGGATGGATCAAACTCAGATCTGTTGACTGGGTGTGAGTGTTTGATTGGTTCTGATGCTCCGTCCATCACCACCCCCTTTTGTACCGCTTTGTTCGCCATAAGTTGGCAGGGTATGCTCAGACGTGAGTCCCTTACTCACTTTGCCACTGGATTCAAGCAAGCCTGGCTGAAGACGGCTGAAATGCCAGAAACCGGACCTAGGAAGCTTGTTTCCGGTCCATGGAAGGCATGGCTTGGCAGTTCGAGCTGGACTGTTCCCATGAGGCACAGGGTCAGACTGATTTGCATATGGCCATGTCCGAACTGGGGTGGCAGAGAGGGCTAAAGAACGGTGATGGATCAAACTCGGATCTGTTGACTGGGTGTGAGTGTTTGATTGGTTCTGATGCTCCGTCCATCACCACCCCCTTTTGTACCGCTTGTTCGCCATAACTTGGCAGGGTATGCTCAGACGTGAGTCCCTTGCTCACTTTGCCACTGGATTCAAGCAAGCCTGGCTGAAGACAGCTGAAATGCCAGAAACCGGTCCTAGGAAAATTGTTTATGGTCCAGGGAAGGCATGGCTTGGCAGTTTGGGCTGGACTGTTCCCGTGAGGCACAGGGTCAGACTGATTTTCATATGGCCATGTCTGAACTTGGGTGGCAGAGTGGGCTAAAGAACGGTGATGGATCAAAGTCGGATTTGTTGACTGGGTGTGAGTGTTTGATTGGTTCTAATGCTCTGTCCATCACCACCCCCTTTTGTACCGCTTTGTTCGCCATAAGTTGGCAGGGTATGCTCAGACGTGAGTCCCATGCTCACTTTGCCACTGGATTCAAGCAAGCCTGGCTGAAGAAGGCTGAAATGCCAGAAACCCGTCCTAGGAAACGTGTTTCCTGTCCAGGGAAGGCATTGCTTGGCAATTCGGGCTGGACTGTTCCCATGAGGCACAGGGTCAGACTGATTTTCATATGGCCATGTCTGAACTTGGGTGGCAGAGTGGGCTAAAGAACGGTGATGGATCAAAGTCGGATTTGGTGACTGGGTGTGAGTGTTTGATTGGTTCTGATGCTCTGTCCATCACCACCCCCTTTTGTACCGCTTTGTTCGCCATAAGTTGGCAGGGTATGCTCAGACGTGAGTCCCATGCTCACTTTGCCACTGGATTCAAGCAAGCCTGGCTGAAGACGGCTGAAATGCCAGAAACCCGTCCCAGGAAACGTGTTTCCTGTCCAGGGAAGGCATTGCTTGGCAATTCGGGCTGGACTGTTCCCATGAGGCACAGGGTCAGACTGATTTTCATATGGCCATGTCTGAACTTGGGTGGCAGAGTGAGCTAAAGAACGGTGATGGATCAAAGTCGGATCTGTTGACTGGGTGTGAGTGTTTGATTGGTTCTGATGCTCCGTCCATCACCACCCTCTTTTGTACCGCTTTGTTCGCCATAAGTTGGCAGGGTATGCTCAGACGTGAGTCCCTTGCTCACTTTGCCACTGGATTCAAGCAAGCCTGGCTGAAGACGGCTGAAATGCCAGAAACCGGTCCTAGGAAGCTTGTGTCCGGTCCAGGGAAGGCATGGCTTGGCAGTTCGGGCTGGACTGTTCCCATGAGGCACAGGGTCAGACTGATTTGCATATGGCGATGTCTGAACTGGGGTGGCAGAGTGGGTTAGAGAACGGTGATGGATCAAACTCGGATCTGTTGACTGGGTATGAGTGTTTGATTGTTTCTGATGCTCCGTTCATCACCACCCCCTTTTGTACCGCTTTGTTCGCCATAAGTTGGCAGGGTATGCTCAGACGTGAGTCCCTTGCTCACTTTGCCACTGGATTCAAGCAAGCCTGGCTGAAGACGGCTGAAATGCCAAAAAACGGTCCTAGGAAGCTTGTTTCCGGTCCAGGGAAGGCATGGCTTGGCAGTTCGGGCTGGACTGTCCCCATGAGGCACAGGGTCAGACTGAATTGCATATGGCCATGTCTGAACTGGGTTGGCAGAGTGGGCTAAAGAACGGTGATGGATCAAACTCGGATCTGTTGACTGGGTGTGAGTGTTTGATTGGTTCTGATGCTCTGTCCATCACCACCCCCTTTTGTACTGCTTTGTTCTCCATAAGTTGGCAGGGTATGCTCAGACGTGAGTCCCTTCCTCACTTTGCCACTGGATTCAAGCAAGCCTGGCTGAAGACGGCTGAAATGACAGAAACCGGTCCTAGGAAGCTTGCTTCCGGTCCAGGGAAGGCATGGCTTGGCAGTTCGGGCTGGACTGTTCCCATGAGGCACAGGGTCAGACTGATTTGCATATGGCCATGTCTGAACTGGGGTGGCAGAGTAGGCTAAAGAACGGTGATGGATCAAAGTTGGATCTGTTGACTTGTTGTGAGTGTTTGATTGGTTCTGATGCTCCGTTCATCACCACCCCCTTTTGTACTGCTTTGTTCGCCATAAGTTGGCAGGGTATGCTCAGACGTGAGTCCCTTGCTCACTTTGCCACTGGATTCAAGCAAGCCTGGCTGAAGACGGCTGAAATGCCAGAAACCGGTCCTAGGAAGCTTGTTTCCGGTCCAGGGAAGGCATGGCTTGGCAGTTCGGGCTGGACTGTTCCCATCAGGCACAGGGTCAGACTGATTTGCATATGGCCATGTCTGAACTCGGGTGGCAGAGTGGGCTAAAGAACGGTGATGGATCAAACTCGGATCTGTTGACTGGGTGTGAGTGTTTTAATGGTTCTGATGCTCTGTCCATCACCACCCCCTTTTGTACTGCTTTGTTCGCCATAAGTTGGCAGGGTATGCTCAGACGTGAGTCCCTTGCTCACTTTGCCACTGGATTCAAGCAAGCCTGGCAGAAGACGGCTGAAATGCCAGAAACCGGTGCTAGGAAGCTTGTTTTCGGTCCAGGGAAGGCATGGCTTGGCAGTTCGGGCTGGACTGTTCCCATGAGGCACAGGGTCAGACTGATTTGCATATGGCCATGTCTGAACTGGGGTGGCAGAGTGGGCTAAAGAACGGTGATAAATCAAGCTCCGATCTGTGTACTGGGTGTGAGTGTTTGATTGGTTCTGATGCTCCGTCCATCACCACACCCTTTTCTACCGCTTTGTTCGCCATAAGTTGGCACTGTATGCTCAGACGTGAGTCCCTTGCTCACTTTGCCACTGGATTCAAGCAAGCCTGGCTGAAGACGGCTGAAATGCCAGAAACCGGTCCTAGGAAGCTTGTTTCCGGTCCAGGGAAGGCATGTCTTGGCAGTTCGGGCTGGACTGTTCCCATGAGGCACAGGGTCAGACTGATTTGCACATGGCCATGTCTGAACTGGGGTGGCAGAGTGGGCTAAAGCACGGGGATGGATCAAACTCAGATCTGTTGACTGGGTGTGAGTGTTTGATTGGTTCTGATGCTCCGTCCATCACCACCCCCTTTTGTACCGCTTTGTTCGCCATAAGTTGGCAGGGTATGCTCAGACGTGAGTCCCTTACTCACTTTGCCACTGGATTCAAGCAAGCCTGGCTGAAGACGGCTGAAATGCCAGAAACCGGACCTAGGAAGCTTGTTTCCGGTCCATGGAAGGCATGGCTTGGCAGTTCGAGCTGGACTGTTCCCATGAGGCACAGGGTCAGACTGATTTGCATATGGCCATGTCCGAACTGGGGTGGCAGAGTGGGCTAAAGAACGGTGATGGATCAAACTCGGATCTGTTGACTGGGTGTGAGTGTTTGATTGGTTCTGATGCTCCGTCCATCACCACCCCCTTTTGTACCGCTTGTTCGCCATAACTTGGCAGGGTATGCTCAGACGTGAGTCCCTTGCTCACTTTGCCACTGGATTCAAGCAAGCCTGGCTGAAGACAGCTGAAATGCCAGAAACCGGTCCTAGGAAAATTGTTTATGGTCCAGGGAAGGCATGGCTTGGCAGTTTGGGCTGGACTGTTCCCATGAGGCACAGGGTCAGACTGATTTTCATATGGCCATGTCTGAACTTGGGTGGCAGAGTGGGCTAAAGAACGGTGATGGATCAAAGTCGGATTTGTTGACTGGGTGTGAGTGTTTGATTGGTTCTAATGCTCTGTCCATCACCACCCCCTTTTGTACCGCTTTGTTCGCCATAAGTTGGCAGGGTATGCTCAGACGTGAGTCCCATGCTCACTTTGCCACTGGATTCAAGCAAGCCTGGCTGAAGAAGGCTGAAATGCCAGAAACCCGTCCTAGGAAACGTGTTTCCTGTCCAGGGAAGGCATTGCTTGGCAATTCGGGCTGGACTGTTCCCATGAGGCACAGGGTCAGACTGATTTTCATATGGCCATGTCTGAACTTGGGTGGCAGAGTGGGCTAAAGAACGGTGATGGATCAAAGTCGGATTTGGTGACTGGGTGTGAGTGTTTGATTGGTTCTGATGCTCTGTCCATCACCACCCCCTTTTGTACCGCTTTGTTCGCCGTAAGTTGGCAGGGTATGCTCAGACGTGAGTCCCATGCTCACTTTGCCACTGGATTCAAGCAAGCCTGGCTGAAGATGGTTGAAATGCCAGAAACCCGTCCCAGGAAACGTGTTTCCTGTCCAGGGAAGGCATTGCTTGGCAATTCGGGCTGGACTGTTCCCATGAGGCACAGGGTCAGACTGATTTTCATATGGCCATGTCTGAACTTGGGTGGCAGAGTGAGCTAAAGAACGGTGATGGATCAAAGTCGGATCTGTTGACTGGGTGTGAGTGTTTGATTGGTTCTGATGCTCCGTCTATCACCACCCCCTTTTGTACCGCTTTGTTCGCCATAAGTTGGCAGGGTATGCTCAGACGTGAGTCCCTTGCTCACTTTGCCACTGGATTCAAGCAAGCCTGGCTGAAGACGGCTGAAATGCCAGAAACCGGTCCTAGGAAGCTTGTGTCCGGTCCAGGGAAGGCATGGCTTGGCAGTTCGGGCTGGACTGTTCCCATGAGGCACAGGGTCAGACTGATTTGCATATGGCCATGTCTGAACTGGGGTGGCAGAGTGGGTTAGAGAACGGTGATGGATCAAACTCGGATCCGTTGACTGGGTATGAGTGTTTGATTGTTTCTGATGCTCCGTCCATCACCACCCCCTTTTGTACCGCTTTGTTCGCCATAAGTTGGCAGGGTATGCTCAGACGTGAGTCCCTTGCTCACTTTGCCACTGGATTCAAGCAAGCCTGGCTGAAGACGGCTGAAATGCCAAAAACCGGTCCTAGGAAGCTTGTTTCCGGTCCAGGGAAGGCATGGCTTGGCAGTTCGGGCTGGACTGTCCCCATGAGGCACAGGGTCAGACTGAATTGCATATGGCCATGTCTGAACTGGGTTGGCAGAGTGGGCTAAAGAACGGTGATGGATCAAACTCGGATCTGTTGACTGGGTGTGAGTGTTTTGATTGTTTCTGATGCTCCGTCCATAACCACCCCCTTTTGTACCGCTTTGTTCGCCATAAGTTGGCAGGGTATGCTCAGACGTGAGTCCCTTGCTCACTTTGCCACTGGATTCAAGCAAGCCTGGCTGAAGACGGCTGAAATGCCAGAAACCGGTCCTAGGAAGCTTGTTTCCGGTCCAGGGAAGGCATGGCTTGGCAGTTCGGGCTGGACTGTTCCCATGAGGCACAGGGTCAGACTGATTTGCATATGGCGATGTCTGAACTGGGGTGGCAGAGTGGGTTAGAGAACGGTGATGGATCAAACTCGGATCTGTTGACTGGGTATGAGTGTTTGATTGTTTCTGATGCTCCGTTCATCACCACCCCCTTTTGTACCGCTTTGTTCGCCATAAGTTGGCAGGGTATGCTCAGACGTGAGTCCCTTGCTCACTTTGCCACTGGATTCAAGCAAGCCTGGCTGAAGACGGCTGAAATGCCAAAAAACGGTCCTAGGAAGCTTGTTTCCGGTCCAGGGAAGGCATGGCTTGGCAGTTCGGGCTGGACTGTGCCCATGAGGCACAGGGTCAGACTGAATTGCATATGGCCATGTCTGAACTGGGTTGGCAGAGTGGGATAAAGAACGGTGATGGATCAAACTCGGATCTGTTGACTGGGTGTGAGTGTTTGATTGGTTCTGATGCTCTGTCCATCACCACCCCCTTTTGTACTGCTTTGTTCTCCATAAGTTGGCAGGGTATGCTTAGACGTGAGTCCCTTCCTCACTTTGCCACTGGATTCAAGCAAGCCTGGCTGAAGACGGCTGAAATGACAGAAACCGGTCCTAGGAAGCTTGCTTCCGGTCCAGGGAAGGCATGGCTTGGCAGTTCGGGCTGGACTGTTCCCATGAGGCACAGGGTCAGACTGATTTGCATATGGCCATGTCTGAACTGGGGTGGCAGAGTAGGCTAAAGAACAGTGATGGATCAAACTCGGATCTGTTGACTGGGTGTGAGTGTTTTAATGGTTCTGATGCTCTGTCCATCACCACCCCCTTTTGTACTGCTTTGTTCGCCATAAGTTGGCAGGGTATGCTCAGACGTGAGTCCCTTGCTCACTTTGCCACTGGATTCAAGCAAGCCTGGCAGAAGACGGCTGAAATGTCAGAAACCGGTCCTAGGAAGCTTGTTTCCGGTCCAGGGAAGGCATGGCTTGGCAGTTCGGGCTGGACTGTTCCCATGAGGCACAGGGTCAGACTGATTTGCATATGGCCATGTCTGAACTGGGGTGGCAGAGTGGGCTAAAGAACGGTGATAAATCAAGCTCCGATCTGTGTACTGGGTGTGAGTGTTTGATTGGTTCTGATGCTCCGTCCATCACCACACCCTTTTCTACCGCTTTGTTCGCCATAAGTTGGCACTGTATGCTCAGACGTGAGTCCCTTGCTCACTTTGCCACTGGATTCAAGCAAGCCTGGCTGAAGACGGCTGAAATGCCAGAAACCGGTCCTAGGAAGCTTGTTTCCGGTCCAGGGAAGGCATGTCTTGGCAGTTCGGGCTGGACTGTTCCCATGAGGCACAGGGTCAGACTGATTTGCACATGGCCATGTCTGAACTGGGGTGGCAGAGTGGGCTAAAGCACGGGGATGGATCAAACTCAGATCTGTTGACTGGGTGTGAGTGTTTGATTGGTTCTGATGCTCCGTCCATCACCACCCCCTTTTGTACCGCTTTGTTCGCCATAAGTTGGCAGGGTATGCTCAGACGTGAGTCCCTTACTCACTTTGCCACTGGATTCAAGCAAGCCTGGCTGAAGACGGCTGAAATGCCAGAAACCGGACCTAGGAAGCTTGTTTCCGGTCCATGGAAGGCATGGCTTGGCAGTTCGGGCTGGACTGTTCCCATGAGGCACAGGGTCAGACTGATTTGCATATGGCCATGTCCGAACTGGGGTGGCAGAGTGGGCTAAAGAACGGTGATGGATCAAACTCGGATCTGTTGACTGGGTGTGAGTGTTTGATTGGTTCTGATGCTCCGTCCATCACCACCCCCTTTTGTACCGCTTGTTCGCCATAAGTTGGCAGGGTATGCTCAGACGTGAGTCCCTTGCTCACTTTGCCACTGGATTCAAGCAAGCCTGGCTGAAGACAGCTGAAATGCCAGAAACCGGTCCTAGGAAAATTGTTTATGGTCCAGGGAAGGCATGGCTTGGCAGTTTGGGCTGGACTGTTCCCATGAGGCACAGGGTCAGACTGATTTTCATATGGCCATGTCTGAACTTGGGTGGCAGAGTGGGCTAAAGAACGGTGATGGATCAAAGTCGGATTTGTTGACTGGGTGTGAGTGTTTGATTGGTTCTAATGCTCTGTCCATCACCACCCCCTTTTGTACCGCTTTGTTCGCCATAAGTTGGCAGGGTATGCTCAGACGTGAGTCCCATGCTCACTTTGCCACTGGATTCAAGCAAGCCTGGCTGAAGAAGGCTGAAATGCCAGAAACCCGTCCTAGGAAACGTGTTTCCTGTCCAGGGAAGGCATTGCTTGGCAATTCGGGCTGGACTGTTCCCATGAGGCACAGGGTCAGACTGATTTTCATATGGCCATGTCTGAACTTGGGTGGCAGAGTGGGCTAAAGAACGGTGATGGATCAAAGTCGGATTTGGTGACTGGGTGTGAGTGTTTGATTGGTTCTGATGCTCTGTCCATCACCACCCCCTTTTGTACCGCTTTGTTCGCCATAAGTTGGCAGGGTATGCTCAGACGTGAGTCCCATGCTCACTTTGCCACTGGATTCAAGCAAGCCTGGCTGAAGACGGCTGAAATGCCAGAAACCCGTCCCAGGAAACGTGTTTCCTGTCCAGGGAAGGCATTGCTTGGCAATTCGGGCTGGACTGTTCCCATGAGGCACAGGGTCAGACTGATTTTCATATGGCCATGTCTGAACTTGGGTGGCAGAGTGAGCTAAAGAACGGTGATGGATCAAAGTCGGATCTGTTGACTGGGTGTGAGTGTTTGATTGGTTCTGATGCTCCGTCCATCGACACCCCCTTTTGTACCGCTTTGTTCGCCATAAGTTGGCAGGGTATGCTCAGACGTGAGTCCCTTGCTCACTTTGCCACTTCATTCAAGCAAGCCTGGCTGAAGACGGCTGAAATGCCAGAAACCGGTCCTAGGAAGCTTGTTTCCGGTCCAGGGAAGGCATGGCTTGGCAGTTCGGGCTGGACTGTTCCCATGAGGCACAGGGTCAGACTGATTTGCATATGGCCATGTCTGAACTGGGGTGGCAGAGTGGGTTAGAGAACGGTGATGGATCAAACTCGGATCTTTTGACTGGGTATGAGTGTTTGATTGTTTCTGATGCTCCGTCCATCACCACCCCCTTTTGTACCGCTTTGTTCGCCATAAGTTGGCAGGGTATGCTCAGACGTGAGTCCCTTGCTCACTTTGCCACTGGATTCAAGCAAGCCTGGCTGAAGACGGCTGAAATGCCAAAAACCGGTCCTAGGAAGCTTGTTTCCGGTCCAGGGAAGGCATGGCTTGGCAGTTCGGGCTGGACTGTCCCCATGAGGCACAGGGTCAGACTGAATTGCATATGGCCATGTCTGAACTGGGTTGGCAGAGTGGGCTAAAGAACGGTGATGGATCAAACTCGGATCTGTTAACTGGGTGTGAGTGTTTGATTGTTTCTGATGCTCCGTCCATCACCACCCCCTTTTGTACCGCTTTGTTCGCCATAAGTTGGCAGGGTATGCTCAGACGTGAGTCCCTTGCTCACTTTGCCACTGGATTCAAGCAAGCCTGGCTGAAGATGGCTGAAATGCCAGAAACCGGTCCTAGGAAGCTTGTTTCCGATCCAGGGAAGGCATGGCTTGGCAGTTCGGGCTGGACTGTTCCCATGAGGCACAGGGTCAGACTGATTTGCATATGGCGATGTCTGAACTGGGGTGGCAGAGTGGGTTAGAGAACGGTGATGGATCAAACTCGGATCTGTTGACTGGGTATGAGTGTTTGATTGTTTCTGATGCTCCGTTCATCACCACCCCCTTTTGTACCGCTTTGTTCGCCATAAGTTGGCAGGGTATGCTCAGACGTGAGTCCCTTGCTCACTTTGCCACTGGATTCAAGCAAGCCTGGCTGAAGACGGCTGAAATGCCAAAAAACGGTCCTAGGAAGCTTGTTTCCGGTCCAGGGAAGGCATGGCTTGGCAGTTCGGGCTGGACTGTCCCCATGAGGCACAGGGTCAGACTGAATTGCATATGGCCATGTCTGAACTGGGTTGGCAGAGTGGGCTAAAGAACGGTGATGGATCAAACTCGGATCTGTTGACTGGGTGTGAGTGTTTGATTGGTTCTGATGCTCTGTCCATCACCACCCCCTTTTGTACTGCTTTGTTCTCCATAAGTTGGCAGGGTATGCTTAGACGTGAGTCCCTTCCTCACTTTGCCACTGGATTCAAGCAAGCCTGGCTGAAGACGGCTGAAATGACAGAAACCGGTCCTAGGAAGCTTGCTTCCGGTCCAGGGAAGGCATGGCTTGGCAGTTCGGGCTGGACTGTTCCCATGAGGCACAGGGTCAGACTGATTTGCATATGGCCATGTCTGAACTGGGGTGGCAGAGTAGGCTAAAGAACGGTGATGGATCAAAGTTGGATCTGTTGACTTGTTGTGAGTGTTTGATTGGTTCTGATGCTCCGTTCATCACCACCCCCTTTTGTACTGCTTTGTTCGCCATAAGTTGGCAGGGTATGCTCAGACGTGAGTCCCTTGCTCACTTTGCCACTGGATTCAAGCAAGCCTGGCTGAAGACGGCTGAAATGCCAGAAACCGGTCCTAGGAAGCTTGTTTCCGGTCCAGGGAAGGCATGGCTTGGCAGTTCGGGCTGGACTGTTCCCATCAGGCACAGGGTCAGACTGATTTGCATATGCCATGTCTGAACTCGGGTGGCAGAGTGGGCTAAAGAACGGTGATGGATCAAACTCGGATCTGTTGACTGGGTGTGAGTGTTTTAATGGTTCTGATGCTCTGTCCATCACCACCCCCTTTTGTACTGCTTTGTTCGCCATAAATTGGCAGGGTATGCTCAGACGTGAGTCCCTTGCTCACTTTGCCACTGGATTCAAGCAAGCCTGGCAGAAGACGGCTGAAATGCCAGAAACCGGTCCTAGGAAGCTTGTTTCCGGTCCAGGGAAGGCATGGCTTGGCAGTTCGGGCTGGACTGTTCCCATGAGGCACAGGGTCAGACTGATTTGCATATGGCCATGTCTGAACTGGGGTGGCAGAGTGGGCTAAAGAACGGTGATAAATCAAGCTCCGATCTGTGTACTGGGTGTGAGTGTTTGATTGGTTCTGATGCTCCGTCCATCACCACACCCTTTTCTACCGCTTTGTTCGCCATAAGTTGGCACTGTATGCTCAGACGTGAGTCCCTTGCTCACTTTGCCACTGGATTCAAGCAAGCCTGGCTGAAGATGGCTGAAATGCCAGAAACCGGTCCTAGGAAGCTTGTTTCCGGTCCAGGGAAGGCATGTCTTGGCAGTTCGGGCTGGACTGTTCCCATGAGGCACAGGGTCAGACTGATTTGCACATGGCCATGTCTGAACTGGGGTGGCAGAGTGGGCTAAAGCACGGGGATGGATCAAACTCAGATCTGTTGACTGGGTATGAGTGTTTGATTGGTTCTGATGCTCCGTCCATCACCACCCCCTTTTGTACCGCTTTGTTCGCCATAAGTTGGCAGGGTATGCTCAGACGTGAGTCCCTTACTCACTTTGCCACTGGATTCAAGCAAGCCTGGCTGAAGACGGCTGAAATGCTAGAAACCGGACCTAGGAAGCTTGTTTCCGGTCCATGGAAGGCATGGCTTGGCAGTTCGGGCTGGACTGTTCCCATGAGGCACAGGGTCAGACTGATTTGCATATGGCCATGTCCGAACTGGGGTGGCAGAGTGGGCTAAAGAACGGTGATGGATCAAACTCGGATCTGTTGACTGGGTGTGAGTGTTTGATTGGTTCTGATGCTCCGTCCATCACCACCCCCTTTTGTACCGCTTGTTCGCCATAAGTTGGCAGGGTATGCTCAGACGTGAGTCCCTTGCTCACTTTGCCACTGGATTCAAGCAAGCCTGGCTGAAGACAGCTGAAATGCCAGAAACCGGTCCTAGGAAAATTGTTTATGGTCCAGGGAAGGCATGGCTTGGCAGTTTGGGCTGGACTGTTCCCATGAGGCACAGGGTCAGACTGATTTTCATATGGCCATGTCTGAACTTGGGTGGCAGAGAGGGCTAAAGAACGGTGATGGATCAAAGTCGGATTTGTTGACTGGGTGTGAGTGTTTGATTGGTTCTAATGCTCTGTCCATCACCACCCCCTTTTGTACCGCTTTGTTCGCCATAAGTTGGCAGGGTATGCTCAGACGTGAGTCCCATGCTCACTTTGCCACTGGATTCAAGCAAGCCTGGCTGAAGAAGGCTGAAATGCCAGAAACCCGTCCTAGGAAACGTGTTTCCTATCCAGGGAAGGCATTGCTTGGCAATTCGGGCTGGACTGTTCCCATGAGGCACAGGGTCAGACTGATTTTCATATGGCCATGTCTGAACTTGGGTGGCAGAGTGAGCTAAAGAACGGTGATGGATCAAAGTCGGATCTGTTGACTGGGTGTGAGTGTTTGATTGGTTCTGATGCTCCGTCCATCACCACCCCCTTTTGTACCGCTTTGTTCGCCATAAGTTGGCAGGGTATGCTCAGACGTGAGTCCCTTGCTCACTTTGCCTCTGGATTCAAGCAAGCCTGGCTGAAGACGGGCTGAAATGCCAGAAACCGGTCCTAGGAAGCTTGTTTCCGGTCCAGGGAAGGCATGGCTTGGCAGTCCGGGCTGGACTGTCCCCATGAGGCACAGGGTCAGACTGAATTGCATATTGCCATCTCTGAACTGGGGTGGCAGAGTGGGCTAAAGAACGGTGATGGATCAAACTTTGATCTGTTGACTGGGTGTGAGTGTTTGATTGTTTCTGATGCTCCGTCCATCACCACCCCCTTTTGTACCGCTTTGTTCGCCATAAGTTGGCAGGGTATGCTCAGACGTGAGCCTCATGCTCACTTTGCCAATGGATTCAAGCAAGCCTGGCTGAAGACGGCTGAAATGCCAGAAACCGGTCCTAGGAAGCTTGTTTCCGGTCCAGGGAAGGCATGGCTTGGCAGTTCGGGCTGGACTGTTCCCATGAGGCACAGGGTCAGACTGATTTGCATATGGCCATGTCTGAACTGGGGTGGCAGAGTGGGCTAAAGAACTGTGATGGATCAAAGTTGGATCTGTTGACTGGTTGTGAGTGTTTGATTGGTTCTGATGCTCCGTTCATCACCACCCCCTTTTGTACTGCTTTGTTCGCCTTAAGTTGGCAGGGTATGCTCAGACGTGAGTCCCTTGCTCACTTTGCCACTGGATTCAAGCAAGCCTGGCTGAAGATGGCTGAAATGCCAGAAACCGGTCCTAGGAAGCTTGTTTCCGGTCCAGGGAAGGCATGGCTTGGCAGTTCGGGCTGGACTGTTCCCATCAGGGACAGGGTCAGACTGATTTGCATATGGCCATGTCTGAACTCGGGTGGCAGAGTGGGCTAAAGAACGGTGATGGATCAAACTCGGATCTGTTGACTGGGTGTGAGTGTTTTAATGGTTCTGATGCTCTGTCCATCACCACACCCTTTTCTACCGCTTTGTTCGCCATATGTTGGCACTGTATGCTCAGACGTGAGTCCCTTGCTCACTTTGCCACTGGATTCAAGCAAGCCTGGCTGAAGACGGCTGAAATGCCAGAAACCGGTCCTAGGAAGCTTGTGTCCGGTCCAGGGAAGGCAAGTCTTGGCAGTTCGGGCTGGACTGTTCCCATGAGGCACAGGGTCAGACTGATTTGCATATGGCCATGTCTGAACTGGGGTGGCAGAGTGGGCTAAAGCACGGGGATGGATCAAACTCAGATCTGTTGACTGGGTGTGAGTGTTTGATTGGTTCTGATGCTCCGTCCATCACCACCCCCTTTTGTACCGCTTTATTCGCCATAAGTTGGCAGGGTATGCTCAGACGTGAGTCCCTTGCTCACTTTGCCACTGGATTCAAGCAAGCCTGGCTGAAGCGAGCTGAAATGCCAGAAACCGGTCCTAGGAAAATTGTTTACGGTCCAGGGAAGGCATGGCTTGGCAGTTTGGGCTGGACTGTTCCCATGAGGCACAGGGTCAGACTGATTTTCATATGGCCATGTCTGAACTTGGGTGGCAGAGTGGGCTAAAGAACGGTGATGGATCAAAGTCGGATTTGTTGACTGGGTGTGAGTGTTTGATTGGTTCTGATGCTCTGTCCATCACCACCCCCTTTTGTACCGCTTTGATCGCCATAAGTTGGCAGGGTATGCTCAGACGTGAGTCCCATGCTCACTTTGCCACTGGATTCAAGCAAGCCTGGCTGAAGACGGCTAAAATGCCAGAAACCGGTCCTAGGAACCTTGTTTCCGGTCCAGGGAAGGCATGGCTTGGCAGTTCGGGCTGGACTGTTCCCATGAGACACAGGGTCAGACTGATTTGCATATGGCCATGTCTGAACTGGGGTGGCAGAGTGGGCTAAAGAACGGTGATGGATCAAACTCGGATCTGTTGACTGGGTGTGAGTGTTTGATTGGTTCTGATGCTCCGTCCATCACCACACCCTTTTCTACCGCTTTGTTCGCCATAAGTTGGCACTGTATGCTCAGACGTGAGTCCCTTGCTAACTTTGCCACTGGATTCAAGCAAGCCTGGCTGAAGACGGCTGAAATGCCAGAAACCGGTCCTAGGAAGCTTGTTTCCGGTCCAGGGAAGGCATGTCTTGGCAGTTCGGGCTGGACTGTTCCCATGAGGCACAGGGTCAGACTGATTTGCATATGGCCATGTCTGAACTGGGGTGGCAGAGTGGGCTAAAGAACGGTGATGGATCAAACTCGGATCTGTTGACTGGGTGTGAGTGTTTGATTGGTTCTGATGCTCCGTCCTCACCACCCGCTTTTGTACCGCTTGTTCGCCATAAGTTGGCAGGGTATGCTCAGACGTGAGTCCCTTGCTCACTTTGCCACTGGATTCAAGTAAGCCTGGCTGAAGCGAGCTGAAATGCCAGAAACCGGTCCTAGGAAAATTGTTTACGGTCCAGGGAAGGCATGGCTTGGCAGTTTGGGCTGGACTATTCCCATGAGGCACAGGGTCAGACTGATTTTCATATGGCCATGTCTGAACTTGGGTGGCAGAGTGGGCTAAAGAACGGTGATGGATCAAAGTCGGATTTGTTGACTGGGTGTGAGTGTTTGATTGGTTCTGATGCTCTGTCCATCACCACCCCCTTTTGTACCGCTTTGTTCGCCATAAGTTGGCAGGGTATGCTCAGACGTGAGTCCCATGCTCACTTTGCCACTCGATTCAAGCAAGCCTGGCTGAAGACGGCTGAAATGCCAGAAACCCGTCCCAGGAAACGTGTTTCCTGTCCAGTGAAGGCATTGCTTGGCAATTCGGGCTGGACTGTTCCCATGAGGCACAGGGTCAGACTGATTTTCATATGGCCATGTCTGAACTTGGGTGGCAGAGTGAGCTAAAGAACGGTGATGGATCAAAGTCGGATCTGTTGACTGGGTGTGAGTGTTTGATTGGTTCTGATGCTCCGTCCATCACCACCCCCTTTTGTACCGCTTTGTTCGCCATAAGTTGGCAGGGTATGCTCAGACGTGAGTCCCTTGCTCACTTTGCCACTGGATTCAAGCAAGCCTGGCTGAAGACGGCTGAAATGCCAGAAACCGGTCCTAGGAAGCTTGTTTCCGGTCCAGGGAAGGCATGGCTTGGCAGTTCGGGCTGGACTGTTCCCATGAGGCACAGGGTCAGACTGATTTGCATATGGCCATGTCTGAACTGGGGTGGCAGAGTGGGTTAGAGAACGGTGATGGATCAAACTCGGATCTGTTGACTGGGTATGAGTGTTTGATTGTTTCTGATGCTCCGTCCATCACCACCCCTTTTGTACCACTTTGTTCGCCATAAGTTGGCAGGGTATGCTCAGACGTGAGTCCCTTCCTCACTTTGCCACTGGATTCAAGCAAGCCTGGCTGAAGACGGCTGAAATGCCAGAAACCGGTCCTAGGAAGCTTGCTTCCGGTCCAGGGAAGGCATGGCTTGGCAGTTCGGGCTGGACTGTTCCCATGAGGCACAGGGTCAGACTGATTTGCATATGGCCATGTCTGAACTGGGGTGGCAGAGTAGGCTAAAGAACGGTGATGGATCAAAGTTGGATCTGTTGACTTGTTGTGAGTGTTTGATTGGTTCTGATGCTCCGTTCATCACCACCCCCTTTTGTACTGCTTTGTTCGCCATAAGTTGGCAGGGTATGCTCAGACGTGAGTCCCTTGCTCACTTTGCCACTGGATTCAAGCAAGCCTGGCTGAAGACGGCTGAAATGCCAGAAACCGGTCCTAGGAAGTTTGTTTCCGGTCCAGGGAAGGCATGGCTTGGCAGTTCGGGCTGGACTGTTCCCATCAGGCACAGGGTCAGACTGATTTGCATATGGCCATGTCTGAACTCGGGTGGCAGAGTGGGCTAAAGAACGGTGATGGATCAAACTCGGATCTGTTGACTGGGTGTGAGTGTTTTAATGGTTCTGATGCTCTGTCCATCACCACACCCTTTTCTACCGCTTTGTTCGCCATAAGTTGGCACTGTATGCTCAGACGTGAGTCCCTTGCTCACTTTGCCACTGGATTCAAGCAAGCCTGGCTGAAGACGGCTGAAATGCCAGAAACCGGTCCTAGGAAGCTTGTGTCCGGTCCAGGGAAGGCATGTCTTGGCAGTTCGGGCTGGACTGTTCCCATGAGGCACAGGGTCAGACTGATTTGCATATGGCCATGTCTGAACTGGGGTGGCAGAGTGGGCTAAAGCACGGGGATGGATCAAACTCAGATCTGTTGACTGGGTGTGAGTGTTTGATTGGTTCTGATGCTCCGTCCATCACCACCCCCTTTTGTACCGCTTTATTCGCCATAAGTTGGCAGGGTATGCTCAGACGTGAGTCCCTTGCTCACTTTGCCACTGGATTCAAGCAAGCCTGGCTGAAGCGAGCTGAAATGCCAGAAACCGGTCCTAGGAAAATTCTTTACGGTCCAGGGAAGGCATGGCTTGGCAGTTTGGGCTGGACTGTTCCCATGAGGCACAGGGTCAGACTGATTTTCATATGGCCATGTCTGAACTTGGGTGGCAGAGTGGGCTAAAGAACGGTGATGGATCAAAGTCGGATTTGTTGACTGGGTGTGAGTGTTTGATTGGTTCTGATGCTCTGTCCATCACCACCCCCTTTTGTACCGCTTTGATCGCCATAAGTTGGCAGGGTATGCTCAGACGTGAGTCCCATGCTCACTTTGCCACTGGATTCAAGCAAGCCTGGCTGAAGACGGCTGAAATGCCAGAAACCCGTCCCAGGAAACGTGTTTCCTGTCCAGTGAAGGCATTGCTTGGCAATTCGGGCTGGACTGTTCCCATGAGGCACAGGGTCAGACTGATTTTCATATGGCCATGTCTGAACTTGGGTGGCAGAGTGAGCTAAAGAACGGTGATGGATCAAAGTCGGATCTGTTGACTGGGTGTGAGTGTTTGATTGGTTCTGATGCTCCGTCCATCACCACCCCCTTTTGTACCGCTTTGTTCGCCATAAGTTGGCAGGGTATGCTCAGACGTGAGTCCCTTGCTCACTTTGCCACTGGATTCAAGCAAGCCTGGCTGAAGACGGCTGAAATGCCAGAAACCGGTCCTAGGAAGCTTGTTTCCGGTCCAGGGAAGGCATGGCTTGGCAGTTCGGGCTGGACTGTTCCCATGAGGCACAGGGTCAGACTGATTTGCATATGGCCATGTCTGAACTGGGGTGGCAGAGTGGGTTAGAGAACGGTGATGGATCAAACTCGGATCTGTTGACTGGGTATGAGTGTTTGATTGTTTCTGATGCTCCGTCCATCACCACCCCCTTTTGTACCGCTTTGTTCGCCATAAGTTGGCAGGGTATGCTCAGACGTGAGTCCCTTGCTCACTTTGCCACTGGATTCAAGCAAGCCTGGCTGAAGACGGCTGAAATGCCAAAAACCGGTCCTAGGAAGCTTGTTTCCGGTCCAGGGAAGGCATGGCTTGGCAGTTTGGGCTGGACTGTCCCCATGAGGCACAGGGTCAGACTGAATTGCATATGGCCATGTCTGAACTGGGTTGGCAGAGTGGGCTAAAGAACGGTGATGGATCAAACTCGGATCTGTTGACTGGGTGTGAGTGTTTGATTGTTTCTGATGCTCCGTCCATCACCACCCCTTTTGTACCGCTTTGTTCGCCATAAGATGGCAGGGTATGCTCAGACGTGAGTCCCTTGCTCACTTTGCCACTGGATTCAAGCAAGCCTGGCTGAAGACGGCTAAAATGCCAGAAACCGGTCCTAGGAACCTTGTTTCCGGTCCAGGGAAGGCATGGCTTGGCAGTTCGGGCTGGACTGTTCCCATGAGACACAGGGTCAGACTGATTTGCATATGGCCATGTCTGAACTGGGGTGGCAGAGTGGGCTAAAGAACGGTGATGGATCAAACTCGGATCTGTTGACTGGGTGTGAGTGTTTGATTGGTTCTGATGCTCCGTCCATCACCACACCCTTTTCTACCGCTTTGTTCGCCATAAGTTGGCACTGTATGCTCAGACGTGAGTCCCTTGCTAACTTTGCCACTGGATTCAAGCAAGCCTGGCTGAAGACGGCTGAAATGCCAGAAACCGGTCCTAGGAAGCTTGTTTCCGGTCCAGGGAAGGCATGTCTTGGTAGTTCGGGCTGGACTGTTCCCATGAGGCACAGGGTCAGACTGATTTGCATATGGCCATGCCTGAACTGGGGTGTCAGAGTGGGCTAAAGCACGGGGATGGATCAAACTCAGATCTGTTGACTGGGTGTGAGTGTTTGATTGGTTCTAATGCTCCGTCCATCACCACCCCCTTTTGTACCACTTTGTTCGCCATAAGTTGGCAGGGTATGCTCAGACGTGAGTACCTTACTCACTTTGCCACTGGATTCAAGCAAGCCTGACTTGAAACGGCTGAAATGCCAGAAACCGGACCTAGGAAGCTTGTGTCCGGTCCAGGGAAGGCATGGCTTGGCAGTTCGGGCTGGACTGTTCCCATGAGGCACAGGGTCATACTGATTTGCATATGGCCATGTCTGAACTGGGGTGGCAGAGTGGGCTAAAGAACGGTGATGGATCAAACTCAGATCTGTTGACTGGGTGTGAGTGTTTGATTGGTTCTGATGCTCCGTCCTCACCACCCCCTTTTGTACTGCTTGTTCGCCATAAGTTGGCAGGGTATGCTCAGACGTGAGTCCCTTGCTCACTTTGCCACTGGATTCAAGCAAGCCTGGCTGAAGCAAGCTGAAATGCCAGAAACCGGTCCTAGGAAAATTGTTTACGGTCCAGGGAAGGCATGGCTTGGCAGTTTGGGCTGGACTATTCCCATGAGGCACAGGGTCAGACTGATTTTCATATGGCCATGTCTGAACTTGGGTGGCAGAGTGGGCTAAAGAACGGTGATGGATCAAAGTCGGATTTGTTGACTGGGTGTGAGTGTTTGATTGGTTCTGATGCTCTGTCCATCACCAACCCCCTTTTGTACCGCTTTGTTCGCCATAAGTTGGCAGGGTATGCTCAGACGTGAGTCCCATGCTCACTTTGCCACTGGATTCAAGCAAGCCTGGCTGAAGACGGCTGAAATGCCAGAAACCCGTCCCAGGAAACGTGTTTCCTGTCCAGTGAAGGCATTGCTTGGCAATTCGGGCTGGACTGTTCCCATGAGGCACAGGGTCAGACTGATTTTCATATGGCCATGTCTGAACTTGGGTGGCAGAGTGAGCTAAAGAACGGTGATGGATCAAAGTCGGATCTGTTGACTGGGTGTGAGTGTTTGATTGGTTCTGATGCTCCATCCATCACCACCCCCTTTTGTACCGCTTTGTTCGCCATAAGTTGGCAGGGTATGCTCAGACGTGAGTCCCTTGCTCACTTTGCCACTGGATTCAAGCAAGCCTGGCTGAAGACGGCTGAAATGCCAGAAACCGGTCCTAGGAAGCTTGTTTCCGGTCCAGGGAAGGCATGGCTTGGCAGTTCGGGCTGGACTGTTCCCATGAGGCACAGGGTCAGACTGATTTGCATATGGCCATGTCTGAACTGGGATGGCAGAGTGGGTTAGAGAACGGTGATGGATCAAACTCGGATCTGTTGACTGGGTATGAGTGTTTGATTGTTTCTGATGCTCCGTCCATCACCACCCCCTTTTGTACCGCTTTGTTCGCCATAAGTTGGCAGGGTATGCTCAGACTTGAGTCCCTTGCTCACTTTGCCACTGGATTCAAGCAAGCCTGGCTGAAGACGGCTGAAATGCCAGAAACCGGTCCTAGGAAGCTTGTTTCCGGTCCAGGGAAGGCATGTCTTGGCAGTTCGGGCTGGACTGTTCCCATGAGGCACAGGGTCAGACTGATTTGCACATGGCCATGTCTGAACTGGGGTGGCAGAGTGGGCTAAAGCACGGGGATGGATCAAACTCAGATCTGTTGACTGGGTGTGAGTGTTTGATTGGTTCTGATGCTCCGTCCATCACCACCCCCTTTTGTACCGCTTTGTTCGCCATAAGTTGGCAGGGTATGCTCAGACGTGAGTCCCTTACTCACTTTGCCACTGGATTCAAGCAAGCCTGGCTGAAGACGGCTGAAATGCCAGAAACCGGACCTAGGAAGCTTGTTTCCGGTCCATGGAAGGCATGGCTTGGCAGTTCGGGCTGGACTGTTCCCATGAGGCACAGGGTCAGACTGATTTGCATATGGCCATGTCCGAACTGGGGTGGCAGAGTGGGCTAAAGAACGGTGATGGATCAAACTCGGATCTGTTGACTGGGTGTGAGTGTTTGATTGGTTCTGATGCTCCGTCCATCACCACCCCCTTTTGTACCGCTTGTTCGCCATAAGTTGGCAGGGTATGCTCAGACGTGAGTCCCTTGCTCACTTTGCCACTGGATTCAAGCAAGCCTGGCTGAAGACAGCTGAAATGCCAGAAACCGGTCCTAGGAAAATTGTTTATGGTCCAGGGAAGGCATGGCTTGGCAGTTTGGGCTGGACTGTTCCCATGAGGCACAGGGTCAGACTGATTTTCATATGGCCATGTCTGAACTTGGGTGGCAGAGTGGGCTAAAGAACGGTGATGGATCAAAGTCGGATTTGTTGACTGGGTGTGAGTGTTTGATTGGTTCTAATGCTCTGTCCATCACCACCCCCTTTTGTACCGCTTTGTTCGCCATAAGTTGGCAGGGTATGCTCAGACGTGAGTCCCATGCTCACTTTGCCACTGGATTCAAGCAAGCCTGGCTGAAGAAGGCTGAAATGCCAGAAACCCGTCCTAGGAAACGTGTTTCCTGTCCAGGGAAGGCATTGCTTGGCAATTCGGGCTGGACTGTTCCCATGAGGCACAGGGTCAGACTGATTTTCATATGGCCATGTCTGAACTTGGGTGGCAGAGTGAGCTAAAGAACGGTGATGGTTTAAAGTCGGATCTGTTGACTGGGTGTGAGTGTTTGATTGGTTCTGATGCTCCGTCCATCACCACCCCCTTTTGTACCGCTTTGTTCGCCATAAGTTGGCAGGGTATGCTCAGACGTGAGTCCCTTGCTCACTTTGCCTCTGGATTCAAGCAAGCCTGGCTGAAGACGGGCTGAAATGCCAGAAACCGGTCCTAGGAAGCTTGTTTCCGGTCCAGGGAAGGCATGGCTTGGCAGTCCGGGCTGGACTGTCCCCATGAGGCACAGGGTCAGACTGAATTGCATATGGCCATGTCTGAACTGGGGTGGCAGAGTGGGCTAAAGAACGGTGATGGATCAAACTTTGATCTGTTGACTGGGTGTGAGTGTTTGATTGTTTCTGATGCTCCGTCCATCACCACCCCCTTTTGTACCGCTTTGTTCGCCATAAGTTGGCAGGGTATGCTCAGACGTGAGCCTCATGCTCACTTTGCCAATGGATTCAAGCAAGCCTGGCTGAAGACGGCTGAAATGCCAGAAACCGGTCCTAGGAAGCTTGTTTCCGGTCCAGGGAAGGCATGGCTTGGCAGTTCGGGCTGGACTGTTCCCATGAGGCACAGGGTCAGACTGATTTGCATATGGCCATGTCTGAACTGGGGTGGCAGAGTGGGCTAAAGAACGGTGATGGATCAAACTCGGATCTGTTGACTGGGTGTGAGTGTTTGATTGGTTCTGATGCTCCGTCCATCACCACCCCCTTTTGTACCGCTTGTTCGCCATAAGTTGGCAGGGTATGCTCAGACGTGAGTCCCTTGCTCACTTTGCCACTGGATTCAAGCAAGCCTGGCTGAAGATGGCTGAAATGCCAGAAACCGGTCCTAGGAAGCTTGTTTCCGGTCCAGGGAAGGCATGGCTTGGCAGTTCGGGCTGGACTGTTCCCATCAGGGACAGGGTCAGACTGATTTGCATATGGCCATGTCTGAACTCGGGTGGCAGAGTGGGCTAAAGAACGGTGATGGATCAAACTCGGATCTGTTGACTGGGTGTGAGTGTTTTAATGGTTCTGATGCTCTGTCCATCACCACACCCTTTTCTACCGCTTTGTTCGCCATAAGTTGGCACTGTATGCTCAGACGTGAGTCCCTTGCTCACTTTGCCACTGGATTCAAGCAAGCCTGGCTGAAGACGGCTGAAATGCCAGAAACCGGTCCTAGGAAGCTTGTGTCCGGTCCAGGGAAGGCATGTCTTGGCAGTTCGGGCTGGACTGTTCCCATGAGGCACAGGGTCAGACTGATTTGCATATGGCCATGTCTGAACTGGGGTGGCAGAGTGGGCTAAAGCACGGGGATGGATCAAACTCAGATCTGTTGACTGGGTGTGAGTGTTTGATTGGTTCTGATGCTCCGTCCATCACCACCCCCTTTTGTACCGCTTTATTCGCCATAAGTTGGCAGGGTATGCTCAGACGTGAGTCCCTTGCTCACTTTGCCACTGGATTCAAGCAAGCCTGGCTGAAGCGAGCTGAAATTCCAGAAACCGGTCCTAGGAAAATTGTTTACGGTCCAGGGAAGGCATGGCTTGGCAGTTTGGGCTGGACTGTTCCCATGAGGCACAGGGTCAGACTGATTTTCATATGGCCATGTCTGAACTTGGGTGGCAGAGTGGGCTAAAGAACGGTGATGGATCAAAGTCGGATTTGTTGACTGGGTGTGAGTGTTTGATTGGTTCTGATGCTCTGTCCATCACCACCCCCTTTTGTACCGCTTTGATCGCCATAAGTTGGCAGGGTATGCTCAGACGTGAGTCCCATGCTCACTTTGACACTGGATTCAAGCAAGCCTGGCTGAAGACGGCTGAAATGCCAGAAACCCGTCCCAGGAAACGTGTTTCCTGTCCAGTGAAGGCATTGCTTGGCAATTCGGGCTGGACTGTTCCCATGAGGCACAGGGTCAGACTGATTTTCATATGGCCATGTCTGAACTTGGGTGGCAGAGTGGGCTAAAGAACGGTGATGGATCAAAGTCGGATCTGTTGACTGGGTGTGAGTGTTTGATTGGTTCTGATGCTCCGTCCATCACCACCCCCTTGTACCGCTTTGTTCGCCATAAGTTGGCAGGGTATGCTCAGACGTGAGTCCCTTGCTCACTTTGCCACTGGATTCAAGCAAGCCTGGCTGAAGACGGCTGAAATGCCAGAAACCGGTCCTAGGAAGCTTGTTTCCGGTCCAGGGAAGGCATGGCTTGGCAGTTCGGGCTGGACTGTTCCCATGAGGCACAGGGTCAGACTGATTTGCATATGGCCATGTCTGAACTGGGGTGGCAGAGTGGGTTAGAGAACGGTGATGGATCAAACTCGGATCTGTTGACTGGGTATGAGTGTTTGATTGTTTCTGATGCTCCGTCCATCACCACCCCCTTTTGTACCGCTTTGTTCGCCATAAGTTGGCAGGGTATGCTCAGACGTGAGTCCCTTGCTCACTTTGCCACTGGATTCAAGCAAGCCTGGCTGAAGACGGCTGAAATGCCAAAAAACGGTCCTAGGAAGCTTGTTTCCGGTCCAGGGAAGGCATGGCTTGGCAGTTCGGGCTGGACTGTCCCCATGAGGCACAGGGTCAGACTGAATTGCATATGGCCATGTCTGAACTCGGTTGGCAGAGTGGGCTAAAGAACGGTGATGGATCAAACTCGGATCTGTTGACTGGGTGTGAGTGTTTGATTGTTTCTGATGCTCCGTCCATCACCACCCCCTTTTGTACCGCTTTGTTCGCCATAAGATGGCAGGGTATGCTCAGACGTGAGTCCCTTGCTCACTTTGCCACTGGATTCAAGCAAGCCTGGCTGAAGACGGCTAAAATGCCAGAAACCGGTCCTAGGAACCTTGTTTCCGGTCCAGGGAAGGCATGGCTTGGCAGTTCGGGCTGGACTGTTCCCATGAGACACAGGGTCAGACTGATTTGCATATGGCCATGTCTGAACTGGGGTGGCAGAGTGGGCTAAAGAACGGTGATGGATCAAACTCGGATCTGTTGACTGGGTGTGAGTGTTTGATTGGTTCTGATGCTCCGTCCATCACCACACCCTTTTCTACCGCTTTGTTCGCCATAAGTTGGCAATGTATGCTCAGACGTGAGTCCCTTGCTAACTTTGCCACTGGATTCAAGCAAGCCTGGCTGAAGACGGCTGAAATGCCAGAAACCGGTCCTAGGAAGCTTGTTTCCGGTCCAGGGAAGGCATGTCTTGGCAGTTCGGGCTGGACTGTTCCTATGAGGCACAGGGTCAGACTGATTTGCATATGGCCATGTCTGAACTGGGGTGGCAGATTGGGCTAAAGCACGGGGATGGATCAAACTCAGATCTGTTGACTGGGTGTGAGTGTTTGATTGGTTCTGATGCTCCGTCCATCACCACCCCCTTTTGTACCACTTTGTTCGCCATAAGTTGGCAGGGTATGCTCAGACGTGAGTACCTTACTCACTTTGCCACTGGATTCAAGCAAGCCTGGCTGAAGACGGCTGAAATGCCAGAAACCGGTCCTAGGAAGCTTGTTTCCGGTCCAGGGAAGGCATGTCTTGGCAGTTCGGGCTGGACTGTTCCCATGAGGCACAGGGTCAGACTGATTTGCATATGGCCATGCCTGAACTGGGGTGGCAGAGTGGGCTAAAGCACGGGGATGGATCAAACTCAGATCTGTTGACTGGGTGTGAGTGTTTGATTGGTTCTGATGCTCCGTCCATCACCACCCCCTTTTGTACCACTTTGTTCGCCATAAGTTGGCAGGGTATGCTCAGACGTGAGTACCTTACTCACTTTGCCACTGGATTCAAGCAAGCCTGACTTGAAACGGCTGCAATGCCAGAAACCGGACCTAGGAAGCTTGTGTCCGGTCCAGGGAAGGCATGGCTTGGCAGTTCGGGCTGGACTGTTCCCATGAGGCACAGGGTCATACTGATTTGCATATGGCCATGTCTGAACTGGGGTGGCAGAGTGGGCTAAAGAACGGTGATGGATCAAACTCAGATCTGTTGACTGGGTGTGAGTGTTTGATTGGTTCTGATGCTCCGTCCTCACCACCCCCTTTTGTACCGCTTGTTCGCAATAAGTTGGCAGGGTATGCTCAGACGTGAGTCCCTTGCTCACTTTTCCACTGGATTCAAGCAAGCCTGGCTGAAGCGAGCTGAAATGCCAGAAACCGGTCCTAGGAAAATTGTTTACGGTCCAGGGAAGGCATGGCTTGGCAGTTTGGGCTGGACTATTCCCATGAGGCACAGGGTCAGACTGATTTTCATATGGCCATGTCTGAACTTGGGTGGCAGAGTGGGCTAAAGAACGGTGATGGATCAAAGTCGGATTTGTTGACTGGGTGTGAGTGTTTGATTGGTTCTGATGCTCTGTCCATCACCAACCCCCTTTTGTACCGCTTTGTTCGCCATAAGTTGGCAGGGTATGCTCAGACGTGAGTCCCATGCTCACTTTGCCACTGGATTCAAGCAAGCCTGGCTGAAGACGGCTGAAATGCCAGAAACCCGTCCCAGGAAACGTGTTTCCTGTCCAGTGAAGGCATTGCTTGGCAATTCGGGCTGGACTGTTCCCATGAGGCACAGGGTCAGACTGATTTTCATATGGCCATGTCTGAACTTGGGTGGCAGAGTGAGCTAAAGAACGGTGATGGATCAAAGTCGGATCTGTTGACTGGGTGTGAGTGTTTGATTGGTTCTGATGCTCCATCCATCACCACCCCCTTTTGTACCGCTTTGTTCGCCATAAGTTGGCAGGGTATGCTCAGACGTGAGTCCCTTGCTCACTTTGCCACTGGATTCAAGCAAGCCTGGCTGAAGACGGCTGAAATGCCGGAAACCGGTCCTAGGAAGCTTGTTTCCGGTCCAGGGAAGGCATGGCTTGGCAGTTCGGGCTGGACTGTTCCCATGAGGCACAGGGTCAGACTGATTTGCATATGGCCATGTCTGAACTGGGATGGCAGAGTGGGTTAGAGAACGGTGATGGATCAAACTCGGATCTGTTGACTGGGTATGAGTGTTTGATTGTTTCTGATGCTCCGTCCATCACCACCCCCTTTTGTACCGCTTTGTTCGCCATAAGTTGGCAGGGTATGCTCAGACTTGAGTCCCTTGCTCACTTTGCCACTGGATTCAAGCAAGCCTGGCTGAAGACGGCTGAAATGCCAGAAACCGGTCCTAGGAAGCTTGTTTCCGGTCCTGGGAAGGCATGTCTTGGCAGTTCGGGCTGGACTGTTCCCATGAGGCACAGGGTCAGACTGATTTGCACATGGCCATGTCTGAACTGGGGTGGCAGAGTGGGCTAAAGCACGGGGATGGATCAAACTCAGATCTGTTGACTGGGTGTGAGTGTTTGATTGGTTCTGATGCTCCGTCCATCACCACCCCCTTTTGTACCGCTTTGTTCGCCATAAGTTGGCAGGGTATGCTCAGACGTGAGTCCCTTACTCACTTTGCCACTGGATTCAAGCAAGCCTGGCTGAAGACGGCTGAAATGCCAGAAACCGGACCTAGGAAGCTTGTTTCCGGTCCATGGAAGGCATGGCTTGGCAGTTCGGGCTGGACTGTTCCCATGAGGCACAGGGTCAGACTGATTTGCATATGGCCATGTCCGAACTGGGGTGGCAGAGTGGGCTAAAGAACGGTGATGGATCAAACTCGGATCTGTTGACTGGGTGTGAGTGTTTGATTGGTTCTGATGCTCCGTCCATCACCACCCCCTTTTGTACCGCTTGTTCGCCATAAGTTGGCAGGGTATGCTCAGACGTGAGTCCCTTGCTCACTTTGCCACTGGATTCAAGCAAGCCTGGCTGAAGACAGCTGAAATGCCAGAAACCGGTCATAGGAAAATTGTTTATGGTCCAGGGAAGGCATGGCTTGGCAGTTTGGGCTGGACTGTTCCCATGAGGCACAGGGTCAGACTGATTTTCATATGGCCATGTCTGAACTTGGGTGGCAGAGTGGGCTAAAGAACGGTGATGGATCAAAGTCGGATTTGTTGACTGGGTGTGAGTGTTTGATTGGTTCTAATGCTCTGTCCATCACCACCCCCTTTTGTACCGCTTTGTTCGCCATAAGTTGGCAGGGTATGCTCAGACGTGAGTCCCATGCTCACTTTGCCACTGGATTCAAGCAAGCCTGGCTGAAGAAGGCTGAAATGCCAGAAACCCGTCCTAGGAAACGTGTTTCCTGTCCAGGGAAGGCATTGCTTGGCAATTCGGGCTGGACTGTTCCCATGAGGCACAGGGTCAGACTGATTTTCATATGGCCATGTCTGAACTTGGGTGGCAGAGTGAGCTAAAGAACGGTGATGGTTTAAAGTCGGATCTGTTGACTGGGTGTGAGTGTTTGATTGGTTCTGATGCTCCGTCCATCACCACCCCCTTTTGTACCGCTTTGTTCGCCATAAGTTGGCAGGGTATGCTCAGACGTGAGTCCCTTGCTCACTTTGCCTCTGGATTCAAGCAAGCCTGGCTGAAGACGGGCTGAAATGCCAGAAACCGGTCCTAGGAAGCTTGTTTCCGGTCCAGGGAAGGCATGGCTTGGCAGTCCGGGCTGGACTGTCCCCATGAGGCACAGGGTCAGACTGAATTGCATATGGCCATGTCTGAACTGGGGTGGCAGAGTGGGCTAAAGAACGGTGATGGATCAAACTTTGATCTGTTGACTGGGTGTGAGTGTTTGATTGTTTCTGATGCTCCGTCCATCACCACCCCCTTTTGTACCGCTTTGTTCGCCATAAGTTGGCAGGGTATGCTCAGACGTGAGCCTCATGCTCACTTTGCCAATGGATTCAAGCAAGCCTGGCTGAAGACGGCTGAAATGCCAGAAACCGGTCCTAGGAAGCTTGTTTCCGGTCCAGGGAAGGCATGGCTTGGCAGTTCGGGCTGGACTGTTCCCATGAGGCACAGGGTCAGACTGATTTGCATATGGCCATGTCTGAACTGGGGTGGCAGAGTGGGCTAAAGAACGGTGATGGATCAAACTCGGATCTGTTGACTGGGTGTGAGTGTTTGATTGGTTCTGATGCTCCGTCCATCACCACCCCCTTTTGTACCGCTTGTTCGCCATAAGTTGGCAGGGTATGCTCAGACGTGAGTCCCTTGCTCACTTTGCCACTGGATTCAAGCAAGCCTGGCTGAAGATGGCTGAAATGCCAGAAACCGGTCCTAGGAAGCTTGTTTCCGGTCCAGGGAAGGCATGGCTTGGCAGTTCGGGCTGGACTGTTCCCATCAGGGACAGGGTCAGACTGATTTGCATATGGCCATGTCTGAACTCGGGTGGCAGAGTGGGCTAAAGAACGGTGATGGATCAAACTCGGATCTGTTGACTGGGTGTGAGTGTTTTAATGGTTCTGATGCTCTGTCCATCACCACACCCTTTTCTACCGCTTTGTTCGCCATAAGTTGGCACTGTATGCTCAGACGTGAGTCCCTTGCTCACTTTGCCACTGGATTCAAGCAAGCCTGGCTGAAGCGAGCTGAAATTCCAGAAACCGGTCCTAGGAAAATTGTTTACGGTCCAGGGAAGGCATGGCTTGGCAGTTTGGGCTGGACTGTTCCCATGAGGCACAGGGTCAGACTGATTTTCATATGGCCATGTCTGAACTTGGGTGGCAGAGTGGGCTAAAGAACGGTGATGGATCAAAGTCGGATTTGTTGACTGGGTGTGAGTGTTTGATTGGTTCTGATGCTCTGTCCATCACCACCCCCTTTTGTACCGCTTTGATCGCCATAAGTTGGCAGGGTATGCTCAGACGTGAGTCCCATGCTCACTTTGCCACTGGATTCAAGCAAGCCTGGCTGAAGACGGCTGAAATGCCAGAAACCCGTCCCAGGAAACGTGTTTCCTGTCCAGTGAAGGCATTGCTTGGCAATTCGGGCTGGACTGTTCCCATGAGGCACAGGGTCAGACTGATTTTCATATGGCCATGTCTGAACTTGGGTGGCAGAGTGAGCTAAAGAACGGTGATGGATCAAAGTCGGATCTGTTGACTGGGTGTGAGTGTTTGATTGGTTCTGATGCTCCGTCCATCACCACCCCCTTGTACCGCTTTGTTCGCCATAAGTTGGCAGGGTATGCTCAGACGTGAGTCCCTTGCTCACTTTGCCACTGGATTCAAGCAAGCCTGGCTGAAGACGGCTGAAATGCCAGAAACCGGTCCTAGGAAGCTTGTTTCCGGTCCAGGGAAGGCATGGCTTGGCAGTTCGGGCTGGACTGTTCCCATGAGGCACAGGGTCAGACTGATTTGCATATGGCCATGTCTGAACTGGGGTGGCAGAGTGGGTTAGAGAACGGTGATGGATCAAACTCGGATCTGTTGACTGGGTATGAGTGTTTGATTGTTTCTGATGCTCCGTCCATCACCACCCCCTTTTGTACCGCTTTGTTCGCCATAAGTTGGCAGGGTATGCTCAGACGTGAGTCCCTTGCTCACTTTGCCACTGGATTCAAGCAAGCCTGGCTGAAGACGGCTGAAATGCCAAAAAACGGTCCTAGGAAGCTTGTTTCCGGTCCAGGGAAGGCATGGCTTGGCAGTTCGGGCTGGACTGTCCCCATGAGGCACAGGGTCAGACTGAATTGCATATGGCCATGTCTGAACTGGGTTGGCAGAGTGGGCTAAAGAACGGTGATGGATCAAACTCGGATCTGTTGACTGGGTGTGAGTGTTTGATTGTTTCTGATGCTCCGTCCATCACCACCCCCTTTTGTACCGCTTTGTTCGCCATAAGATGGCAGGGTATGCTCAGACGTGAGTCCCTTGCTCTCTTTGCCACTGGATTCAAGCAAGCCTGGCTGAAGACGGCTAAAATGCCAGAAACCGGTCCTAGGAACCTTGTTTCCGGTCCAGGGAAGGCATGGCTTGGCAGTTCGGGCTGGACTGTTCCCATGAGACACAGGGTCAGACTGATTTGCATATGGCCATGTCTGAACTGGGGTGGCAGAGTGGGCTAAAGAACGGTGATGGATCAAACTCGGATCTGTTGACTGGGTGTGAGTGTTTGATTGGTTCTGATGCTCCGTCCATCACCACACCCTTTTCTACCGCTTTGTTCGCCATAAGTTGGCACTGTATGCTCAGACGTGAGTCCCTTGCTAACTTTGCCACTGGATTCAAGCAAGCCTGGCTGAAGACGGCTGAAATGCCAGAAACCGGTCCTAGGAAGCTTGTTTCCGGTCCAGGGAAGGCATGTCTTGGCAGTTCGGGCTGGACTGTTCCCATGAGGCACAGGGTCAGACTGATTTGCATATGGCCATGTCTGAACTGGGGTGGCAGAGTGGGCTAAAGCACGGGGATGGATCAAACTCAGATCTGTTGACTGGGTGTGAGTGTTTGATTGGTTCTGATGCTCCGTCCATCACCACCCCCTTTTGAACCACTTTGTTCGCCATAAGTTGGCAGGGTATGCTCAGACGTGAGTACCTTACTCACTTTGCCACTGGATTCAAGCAAGCCTGGCTGAAGACGGCTGAAATGCCAGAAACCGGTCCTAGGAAGCTTGTTTCCGGTCCAGGGAAGGCATGTCTTGGCAGTTCGGGCTGGACTGTTCCCATGAGGCACAGGGTCAGACTGATTTGCATATGGCCATGCCTGAACTGGGGTGGCAGAGTGGGCTAAAGCACGGGGATGGATCAAACTCAGATCTGTTGACTGGGTGTGAGTGTTTGATTGGTTCTGATGCTCCGTCCATCACCACCCCCTTTTGTACCACTTTGTTCGCCATAAGTTGGCAGGGTATGCTCAGACGTGAGTACCTTACTCACTTTGCCACTGGATTCAAGCAAGCCTGACTTGAAACGGCTGCAATGCCAGAAACCGGACCTAGGAAGCTTGTGTCCGGTCCAGGGAAGGCATGGCTTGGCAGTTCGGGCTGGACTGTTCCCATGAGGCACAGGGTCATACTGATTTGCATATGGCCATGTCTGAACTGGGGTGGCAGAGTGGGCTAAAGAACGGTGATGGATCAAACTTAGATCTGTTGACTGGGTGTGAGTGTTTGATTGGTTCTGATGCTCCGTCCTCACCACCCCCTTTTGTACCGCTTGTTCGCCATAAGTTGGCAGGGTATGCTCAGACGTGAGTCCCTTGCTCACTTTTCCACTGGATTCAAGCAAGCCTGGCTGAAGCGAGCTGAAATGCCAGAAACCGGTCCTAGGAAAATTGTTTACGGTCCAGGGAAGGCATGGCTTGGCAGTTTGGGCTGGACTATTCCCATGAGGCACAGGGTCAGACTGATTTTCATATGGCCATGTCTGAACTTGGGTGGCAGAGTGGGCTAAAGAACGGTGATGGATCAAAGTCGGATTTGTTGACTGGGTGTGAGTGTTTGATTGGTTCTGATGCTCTGTCCATCACCAACCCCCTTTTGTACCGCTTTGTTCGCCATAAGTTGGCAGGGTATGCTCAGACGTGAGTCCCATGCTCACTTTGCCACTGGATTCAAGCAAGCCTGGCTGAAGACGGCTGAAATGCCAGAAACCCGTCCCAGGAAACGTGTTTCCTGTCCAGTGAAGGCATTGCTTGGCAATTCGGGCTGGACTGTTCCCATGAGGCACAGGGTCAGACTGATTTTCATATGGCCATGTCTGAACTTGGGTGGCAGAGTGAGCTAAAGAACGGTGATGGATCAAAGTCGGATCTGTTGACTGGGTGTGAGTGTTTGATTGGTTCTGATGCTCCATCCATCACCACCCCCTTTTGTACCGCTTTGTTCGCCATAAGTTGGCAGGGTATGCTCAGACGTGAGTCCCTTGCTCACTTTGCCACTGGATTCAAGCAAGCCTGGCTGAAGACGGCTGAAATGCCAGAAACCGGTCCTAGGAAGCTTGTTTCCGGTCCAGGGAAGGCATGGCTTGGCAGTTCGGGCTGGACTGTTCCCATGAGGCACAGGGTCAGACTGATTTGCATATGGCCATGTCTGAACTGGGGTGGCAGAGTGGGTTAGAGAACGGTGATGGATCAAACTCGGATCTGTTGACTGGGTATGAGTGTTTGATTGTTTCTGATGCTCCGTCCATCACCACCCCCTTTTGTACCGCTTTGTTCGCCATAAGTTGGCAGGGTATGCTCAGACGTGAGTCCCTTCCTCACTTTGCCACTGGATTCAAGCAAGCCTGGCTGAAGACGGCTGAAATGCCAGAAACCGGTCCTAGGAAGCTTGCTTCCGGTCCAGGGAAGGCATGGCTTGGCAGTTCGGGATGGACTGTTCCCATGAGGCACAGGGTCAGACTGATTTGCATATGGCCATGTCTGAACTGGGGTGGCAGAGTAGGCTAAAGAACGGTGATGGATCAAAGTTGGATCTGTTGACTTGTTGTGAGTGTTTGATTGGTTCTGATGCTCCGTTCATCACCACCCCCTTTTGTACTGCTTTGTTTGCCATAAGTTGGCAGGGTATGCTCAGACGTGAGTCCCTTGCTCACTTTGCCACTGGATTCAAGCAAGCCTGGCTGAAGACGGCTGAAATGCCAGAAACCGGTCCTAGGAAGCTTGTTTCCGGTCCAGGGAAGGCATGGCTTGGCAGTTCGGGCTGGACTGTTCCCATCAGGCACAGGGTCAGACTGATTTGCATATGGCCATGTCTGAACTCGGGTGGCAGAGTGGGCTAAAGAACGGTGATGGATCAAACTCGGATCTGTTGACTGGGTGTGAGTGTTTTAATGGTTCTGATGCTCTGTCCATCACCACCCCCTTTTGTACTGCTTTGTTTGCCATAAGTTGGCAGGGTATGCTCAGACGTGAGTCCCTTGCTCACTTTGCCACTGGATTCAAGCAAGCCTGGCAGAAGACGGCTGAAATGCCAGAAACCGGTCCTAGGAAGCTTGTTTCCGGTCCAGGGAAGGCATGGCTTGGCAGTTCGGGCTGGACTGTTCCCATGAGGCACAGGGTCAGACTGATTTGCATATGGCCATGTCTGAACTGGGGTGGCAGAGTGGGCTAAAGAACGGTGATAAATCAAGCTCCGATCTGTGTACTGGGTGTGAGTGTTTGATTGGTTCTGATGCTCCGTCCATCACCACACCCTTTTCTACCGCTTTGTTCGCCATAAGTTGGCACTGTATGCTCAGACGTGAGTCCCTTGCTCACTTTGCCACTGGATTCAAGCAAGCCTGGCTGAAGACGGCTGAAATGCCAGAAACCGGTCCTAGGAAGCTTGTTTCCGGTCCAGGGAAGGCATGTCTTGGCAGTTCGGGCTGGACTGTTCCCATGAGGCACAGGGTCAGACTGATTTGCACATGGCCATGTCTGAACTGGGGTGGCAGAGTGGGCTAAAGCACGGGGATGGATCAAACTCAGATCTGTTGACTGGGTGTGAGTGTTTGATTGGTTCTGATGCTCCGTCCATCACCACCCCCTTTTGTACCGCTTTGTTCGCCATAAGTTGGCAGGGTATGCTCAGACGTGAGTCCCTTACTCACTTTGCCACTGGATTCAAGCAAGCCTGGCTGAAGACGGCTGAAATGCCAGAAACCGGACCTAGGAAGCTTGTTTCCGGTCCATGGAAGGCATGGCTTGGCAGTTCGGGCTGGACTGTTCCCATGAGGCACAGGGTCAGACTGATTTGCATATGGCCATGTCCGAACTGGGGTGGCAGAGTGGGCTAAAGAACGGTGATGGATCAAACTCGGATCTGTTGACTGGGTGTGAGTGTTTGATTGGTTCTGATGCTCCGTCCATCACCACCCCCTTTTGCACCGCTTGTTCGCCATAAGTTGGCAGGGTATGCTCAGACGTGAGTCCCTTGCTCACTTTGCCACTGGATTCAAGCAAGCCTGGCTGAAGACAGCTGAAATGCCAGAAACCGGTCCTAGGAAAATTCGTTATGGTCCAGGGAAGGCATGGCTTGGCAGTTTGGGCTGGACTGTTCCCATGAGGCACAGGGTCAGACTGATTTTCATATGGCCATGTCTGAACTTGGGTGGCAGAGTGGGCTAAAGAACGGTGATGGATCAAAGTCGGATTTGTTGACTGGGTGTGAGTGTTTGATTGGTTCTAATGCTCTGTCCATCACCACCCCCTTTTGTACCGCTTTGTTCGCCATAAGTTGGCAGGGTATGCTCAGACGTGAGTCCCATGCTCACTTTGCCACTGGATTCAAGCAAGCCTGGCTGAAAAAGGCTGAAATGCCAGAAACCCGTCCTAGGAAACGTGTTTCCTGTCCAGGGAAGGCATTGCTTGGCAATTCGGGCTGGACTGTTCCCATGAGGCACAGGGTCAGACTGATTTTCATATGGCCATGTCTGAACTTGGGTGGCAGAGTGAGCTAAAGAACGGTGATGGTTTAAAGTCGGATCTGTTGACTGGGTGTGAGTGTTTGATTGGTTCTGATGCTCCGTCCATCACCACCCCCTTTTGTACCGCTTTGTTCGCCATAAGTTGGCAGGGTATGCTCAGACGTGAGTCCCTTGCTCACTTTGCCTCTGGATTCAAGCAAGCCTGGCTGAAGACGGGCTGAAATGCCAGAAACCGGTCCTAGGAAGCTTGTTTCCGGTCCAGGGAAGGCATGGCTTGGCAGTCCGGGCTGGACTGTCCCCATGAGGCACAGGGTCAGACTGAATTGCATATGGCCATGTCTGAACTGGGGTGGCAGAGTGGGCTAAAGAACGGTGATGGATCAAAGTCGGATTTGTTGACTGGGTGTGAGTGTTTGATTGGTTCTGATGCTCTGTCCATCACCAACCCCCTTTTGTACCGCTTTGTTCGCCATAAGTTGGCAGGGTATGCTCAGACGTGAGTCCCATGCTCACTTTGCCACTGGATTCAAGCAAGCCTGGCTGAAGACGGCTGAAATGCCAGAAACCCGTCCCAGGAAACGTGTTTCCTGTCCAGTGAAGGCATTGCTTGGCAATTCGGGCTGGACTGTTCCCATGAGGCACAGGGTCAGACTGATTTTCATATGGCCATGTCTGAACTTGGGTGGCAGAGTGAGCTAAAGAACGGTGATGGATCAAAGTCGGATCTGTTGACTGGGTGTGAGTGTTTGATTGGTTCTGATGCTCCATCCATCACCACCCCCTTTTGTACCGCTTTGTTCGCCATAAGTTGGCAGGGTATGCTCAGACGTGAGTCCCTTGCTCACTTTGCCACTGGATTCAAGCAAGCCTGGCTGAAGACGGCTGAAATGCCAGAAACCGGTCCTAGGAAGCTTGTTTCCGGTCCAGGGAAGGCATGGCTTGGCAGTTCGGGCTGGACTGTTCCCATGAGGCACAGGGTCAGACTGATTTGCATATGGCCATGTCTGAACTGGGGTGGCAGAGTAGGCTAAAGAACGGTGATGGATCAAAGTTGGATCTGTTGACTTGTTGTGAGTGTTTGATTGGTTCTGATGCTCCGTTCATCACCACCCCCTTTTGTACTGCTTTGTTTGCCATAAGTTGGCAGGGTATGCTCAGACGTGAGTCCCTTGCTCACTTTGCCACTGGATTCAAGCAAGCCTGGCTGAAGACGGCTGAAATGCCAGAAACCGGTCCTAGGAAGCTTGTTTCCGGTCCAGGGAAGGCATGGCTTGGCAGTTCGGGCTGGACTGTTCCCATCAGGCACAGGGTTAGACTGATTTGCATATGGCCATGTCTGAACTCGGGTGGCAGAGTGGGCTAAAGAATGGTGATGGATCAAACTCGGATCTGTTGACTGGGTGTGAGTGTTTTAATGGTTCTGATGCTCTGTCCATCACCACCCCCTTTTGTACTGCTTTGTTCGCCATAAGTTGGCAGGGTATGCTCAGACGTGAGTCCCTTGCTCACTTTGCCACTGGATTCAAGCAAGCCTGGCAGAAGACGGCTGAAATGCCAGAAACCGGTCCTAGGAAGCTTGTTTCCGGTCCAGGGAAGGCATGGCTTGGCAGTTCGGGCTGGACTGTTCCCATGAGGCACAGGGTCAGACTGATTTGCATATGGCCATGTCTGAACTGGGGTGGCAGAGTGGGCTAAAGAACGGTGATAAATCAAGCTCCGATCTGTGTACTGGGTGTGAGTGTTTGATTGGTTCTGATGCTCCGTCCATCACCACACCCTTTTCTACCGCTTTGTTCGCCATAAGTTGGCACTGTATGCTCAGACGTGAGTCCCTTGCTCACTTTGCCACTGGATTCAAGCAAGCCTGGCTGAAGACGGCTGAAATGCCAGAAACCGGTCCTAGGAAGCTTGTTTCCGGTCCAGGGAAGGCATGTCTTGGCAGTTCGGGCTGGACTGTTCCCATAATGCACAGGGTCAGACTGATTTGCACATGGCCATGTCTGAACTGGGGTGGCAGAGTGGGCTAAAGCACGGGGATGGATCAAACTCAGATCTGTTGACTGGGTGTGAGTGTTTGATTGGTTCTGATGCTCCGTCCATCACCACCCCCTTTTGTACCGCTTTGTTCGCCATAAGTTGGCAGGGTATGCTCAGACGTGAGTCCCTTACTCACTTTGCCACTGGATTCAAGCAAGCCTGGCTGAAGACGGCTGAAATGCCAGAAACCGGACCTAGGAAGCTTGTTTCCGGTCCATGGAAGGCATGGCTTGGCAGTTCGGGCTGGACTGTTCCCATGAGGCACAGGGTCAGACTGATTTGCATATGGCCATGTCCGAACTGGGGTGGCAGAGTGGGCTAAAGAACGGTGATGGATCAAACTCGGATCTGTTGACTGGGTGTGAGTGTTTGATTGGTTCTGATGCTCCGTCCATCACCACCCCCTTTTGCACCGCTTGTTCGCCATAAGTTGGCAGGGTATGCTCAGACGTGAGTCCCTTGCTCACTTTGCCACTGGATTCAAGCAAGCCTGGCTGAAGACAGCTGAAATGCCAGAAACCGGTCCTAGGAAAATTCGTTATGGTCCAGGGAAGGCATGGCTTGGCAGTTTGGGCTGGACTGTTCCCATGAGGCACAGGGTCAGACTGATTTTCATATGGCCATGTCTGAACTTGGGTGGCAGAGTGGGCTAAAGAACGGTGATGGATCAAAGTCGGATTTGTTGACTGGGTGTGAGTGTTTGATTGGTTCTAATGCTCTGTCCATCACCACCCCCTTTTGTACCGCTTTGTTCGCCATAAGTTGGCAGGGTATGCTCAGACGTGAGTCCCATGCTCACTTTGCCACTGGATTCAAGCAAGCCTGGCTGAAAAAGGCTGAAATGCCAGAAACCCGTCCTAGGAAACGTGTTTCCTGTCCAGGGAAGGCATTGCTTGGCAATTCGGGCTGGACTGTTCCCATGAGGCACAGGGTCAGACTGATTTTCATATGGCCATGTCTGAACTTGGGTGGCAGAGTGAGCTAAAGAACGGTGATGGTTTAAAGTCGGATCTGTTGACTGGGTGTGAGTGTTTGATTGGTTCTGATGCTCCGTCCATCACCACCCCCTTTTGTACCGCTTTGTTCGCCATAAGTTGGCAGGGTATGCTCAGACGTGAGTCCCTTGCTCACTTTGCCTCTGGATTCAAGCAAGCCTGGCTGAAGACGGGCTGAAATGCCAGAAACCGGTCCTAGGAAGCTTGTTTCCGGTCCAGGGAAGGCATGGCTTGGCAGTCCGGGCTGGACTGTCCCCATGAGGCACAGGGTCAGACTGAATTGCATATGGCCATGTCTGAACTGGGGTGGCAGAGTGGGCTAAAGAACGGTGATGGATCAAACTTTGATCTGTTGACTGGGTGTGAGTGTTTGATTGTTTCTGATGCTCCGTCCATCACCACCCCCTTTTGTACCGCTTTGTTCGCCATAAGTTGGCAGGGTATGCTCAGACGTGAGCCTCATGCTCACTTTGCCAATGGATTCAAGCAAGCCTGGCTGAAGACGGCTGAAATGCCAGAAACCGGTCCTAGGAAGCTTGTTTCCGGTCCAGGGAAGGCATGGCTTGGCAGTTCGGGCTGGACTGTTCCCATCAGGGACAGGGTCAGACTGATTTGCATATGGCCATGTCTGAACTCGGGTGGCAGAGTGGGCTAAAGAACGGTGATGGATCAAACTCGGATCTGTTGACTGGGTGTGAGTGTTTTAATGGTTCTGATGCTCTGTCCATCACCACACCCTTTTCTACCGCTTTGTTCGCCGTAAGTTGGCACTGTATGCTCAGACGTGAGTCCCTTGCTAACTTTGCCACTGGATTCAAGCAAGCCTGGCTGAAGACGGCTGAAATGCCAGAAACCGGTCCTAGGAAGCTTGTGTCCGGTCCAGGGAAGGCATGTCTTGGCAGTTCGGGCTGGACTGTTCCCATGAGGCACAGGGTCAGACTGATTTGCATATGGCCATGTCTGAACTGGGGTGGCAGAGTGGGCTAAAGCACGGGGATGGATCAAACTCAGATCTGTTGACTGGGTGTGTGTGTTTGATTGGTTCTGATGCTCCGTCCATCACCACCCCCTTTTGTACCGCTTTATTCGCCATAAGTTGGCAGGGTATGCTCAGACGTGAGTCCCTTGCTCACTTTGCCACTGGATTCAAGCAAGCCTGGCTGAAGCGAGCTGAAATGCCAGAAACCGGTCCTAGGAAAATTGTTTACAGTCCAGGGAAGGCATGGCTTGGCAGTTTGGGCTGGACTGTTCCCATGAGGCACAGGGTCAGACTGATTTTCATATGGCCATGTCTGAACTTGGGTGGCAGAGTGGGCTAAAGAACGGTGATGGATCAAAGTCGGATTTGTTGACTGGGTGTGAGTGTTTGATTGGTTCTGATGCTCTGTCCATCACCACCCCCTTTTGTACCGCTTTGATCGCCATAAGTTGGCAGGGTATGCTCAGACGTGAGTCCCATGCTCACTTTGCCACTGGATTCAAGCAAGCCTGGCTGAAGACGTCTGAAATGCCAGAAACCCGTCCCAGGAAACGTGTTTCCTGTCCAGTGAAGGCATTGCTTGGCAATTCGGGCTGGACTGTTCCCATGAGGCACAGGGTCAGACTGATTTTTATATGGCCATGTCTGAACTTGGGTGGCAGAGTGAGCTAAAGAACGGTGATGGATCAAAGTCAGATCTGTTGACTGGGTGTGAGTGTTTGATTGGTTCTGATGCTCCGTCCATCACCACCCCCTTTTGTACCGCTTTGTTCGCCATAAGTTGGCAGGGTATGCTCAGACGTGAGTCCCTTGCTCACTTTGCCACTGGATTCAAGCAAGCCTGGCTGAAGACGGCTGAAATGCCAAAAACCGGTCCTAGGAAGCTTGTTTCCGGTCCAGGGAAGGCATGGCTTGGCAGTTCGGGCTGGACTGTCCCCATGAGGCACAGGGTCAGACTGAATTGCATATGGCCATGTCTGAACTGGGTTGGCAGAGTGGGCTAAAGAACGGTGATGGATCAAACTCGGATCTGTTGACTGGGTGTGAGTGTTTGATTGTTTCTGATGCTCCGTCCATCACCACCCCCTTTTGTACCGCTTTGTTCGCCATAAGATGGCAGGGTATGCTCAGACGTGAGTCCCTTGCTCACTTTGCCACTGGATTCAAGCAAGCCTGGCTGAAGACGGCTAAAATGCCAGAAACCGGTCCTAGGAACCTTGTTTCCGGTCCAGGGAAGGCATGGCTTGGCAGTTCGGGCTGGACTGTTCCCATGAGACACAGGGTCAGACTGATTTGCATATGGCCATGTCTGAACTGGGGTGGCAGAGTGGGCTAAAGAACGGCGATGGATCAAACTCGGATCTGTTGACTGGGTGTGAGTGTTTGATTGGTTCTGATGCTCCGTCCATCACCACACCCTTTTCTACCGCTTTGTTCGCCATAAGTTGGCACTGTATGCTCAGACGTGAGTCCCTTGCTAACTTTGCCACTGGATTCAAGCAAGCCTGGCTGAAGATGGCTGAAATGCCAGAAACCGGTCCTAGGAAGCTTGTTTCCGGTCCAGGGAAGGCATGTCTTGGCAGTTCGGGCTGGACTGTTCCCATGAGGCACAGGGTCAGACTGATTTGCATATGGCCATGTCTGAACTGGGGTGGCAGAGTGGGCTAAAGCACGGGGATGGATCAAACTCAGATCTGTTGACTGGGTGTGAGTGTTTGATTGGTTCTGATGCTCCGTCCATCACCACCCCCTTTTGTACCACTTTGTTCGCCATAAGTTGGCAGGGTGTGCTCAGACGTGAGTACCTTACTCACTTTGCCACTGGATTCAAGCAAGCCTGGCTGAAAACGGCTGAAATGCCAGAAACCGGACCTAGGAAGCTTGTGTCCGGTCCAGGGAAGGCATGGCTTGGCAGTTCGGGCTGGACTGTTCCCATGAGGCACAGGGTCATACTGATTTGCATATGGCCATGTCTGAACTGGGGTGGCAGAGTGGGCTAAAGAACGGTGATGGATCAAACTCGGATCTGTTGACTGGGTGTGAGTGTTTGATTGGTTCTGATGCTCCGTCCTCACCACCCCCTTTTGTACCGCTTGTTCGCCATAAGTTGGCAGGGTATGCTCAGACGTGAGTCCCTTGCTCACTTTGCCACTGGATTCAAGCAAGCCTGGCTGAAGCGAGCTGAAATGCCAGAAACCGGTCCTAGGAAAATTGTTTACGGTCCAAGGAAGGCATGGCTTGGCAGTTTGGGCTGGACTATTCCCATGAGGCACAGGGTCAGACTGATTTTCATATGGCCATGTCTGAACTTGGGTGGCGGAGTGGGCTAAAGAACGGTGATGGATCAAAGTCGGATTTGTTGACTGGGTGTGAGTGTTTGATTGGTTCTGATGCTCTGTCCATCACCACCCCCTTTTGTACCGCTTTGTTCGCCATAATTTGGCAGGGTATGCTCAGACGTGAGTCCCATGCTCACTTTGCCACTGGATTCAAGCAAGCCTGGCTGAAGACGGCTGAAATGCCAGAAACCCGTCCCAGGAAACGTGTTTCCTGTCCAGTGAAGGCATTGCTTGGCAATTCGGGCTGGACTGTTCCCATGAGGCACAGGGTCAGACTGATTTTCATATGGCCATGTCTGAACTTGGGTGGCAGAGTGAGCTAAAGAACGGTGATGGATCAAAGTCAGATCTGTTGACTGGGTGTGAGTGTTTGATTGGTTCTGATGCTCCGTCCATCACCACCCCCTTTTGTACCGCTTTGTTCGCCATAAGTTGGCAGGGTGTGCTCAGACGTGAGTCCCTTGCTCACTTTGCCACTGGATTCAAGCAAGCCTGGCTGAAGACGGCTGAAATGCCAGAAACCGGACCTAGGAAGCTTGTTTCCGGTCCAGGGAAGGCATGGCTTGGCAGTTCGGGCTGGACTGTTCCCATGAGGCACAGGGTCAGACTGATTTGCATATGGCCATGTCTGAACTGGGGTGGCAGAGTGGGCCAAAGAACGGTGATTGATCAAACTCGGATCTGTTGACTGGGTGTGAGTGTTTGATTGGTTCTGATGCTCCGTCCATCACCACCCCCTTTTGTACCGCTTTGATCGCCATAAGTTGGCAGGGTATGCTCAGACGTGAGTCCCATGCTCACTTTGCCACTGGATTCAAGCAAGCCTGGCTGAAGACGTCTGAAATGCCAGAAACCCGTCCCAGGAAACGTGTTTCCTGTCCAGTGAAGGCATTGCTTGGCAATTCGGGCTGGACTGTTCCCATGAGGCACAGGGTCAGACTGATTTTTATATGGCCATGTCTGAACTTGGGTGGCAGAGTGAGCTAAAGAACGGTGATGGATCAAAGTCAGATCTGTTGACTGGGTGTGAGTGTTTGATTGGTTCTGATGCTCCGTCCATCACCACCCCCTTTTGAACCGCTTTGTTCGCCATAAGTTGGCAGGGTATGCTCAGACGTGAGTCCCTTGCTCACTTTGCCACTGGATTCAAGCAAGCCTGGCTGAAGACGGCTGAAATGCCAAAAACCGGTCCTAGGAAGCTTGTTTCCGGTCCAGGGAAGGCATGGCTTGGCAGTTCGGGCTGGACTGTCCCCATGAGGCACAGGGTCAGACTGAATTGCATATGGCCATGTCTGAACTGGGTTGGCAGAGTGGGCTAAAGAACGGTGATGGATCAAACTCGGATCTGTTGACTGGGTGTGAGTGTTTGATTGTTTCTGATGCTCCGTCCATCACCACCCCCTTTTGTACCGCTTTGTTCGCCATAAGATGGCAGGGTATGCTCAGACGTGAGTCCCTTGCTCACTTTGCCACTGGATTCAAGCAAGCCTGGCTGAAGACGGCTAAAATGCCAGAAACCGGTCCTAGGAACCTTGTTTCCGGTCCAGGGAAGGCATGGCTTGGCAGTTCGGGCTGGACTGTTCCCATGAGACACAGGGTCAGACTGATTTGCATATGGCCATGTCTGAACTGGGGTGGCAGAGTGGGCTAAAGAACGGCGATGGATCAAACTCGGATCTGTTGACTGGGTGTGAGTGTTTGATTGGTTCTGATGCTCCGTCCATCACCACACCCTTTTCTACCGCTTTGTTCGCCATAAGTTGGCACTGTATGCTCAGACGTGAGTCCCTTGCTAACTTTGCCACTGGATTCAAGCAAGCCTGGCTGAAGATGGCTGAAATGCCAGAAACCGGTCCTAGGAAGCTTGTTTCCGGTCCAGGGAAGGCATGTCTTGGCAGTTCGGGCTGGACTGTTCCCATGAGGCACAGGGTCAGACTGATTTGCATATGGCCATGTCTGAACTGGGGTGGCAGAGTGGGCTAAAGCACGGGGATGGATCAAACTCAGATCTGTTGACTGGGTGTGAGTGTTTGATTGGTTCTGATGCTCCGTCCATCACCACCCCCTTTTGTACCACTTTGTTCGCCATAAGTTGGCAGGGTGTGCTCAGACGTGAGTACCTTACTCACTTTGCCACTGGATTCAAGCAAGCCTGGCTGAAAACGGCTGAAATGCCAGAAACCGGACCTAGGAAGCTTGTGTCCGGTCCAGGGAAGGCATGGCTTGGCAGTTCGGGCTGGACTGTTCCCATGAGGCACAGGGTCATACTGATTTGCATATGGCCATGTCTGAACTGGGGTGGCAGAGTGGGCTAAAGAACGGTGATGGATCAAACTCGGATCTGTTGACTGGGTGTGAGTGTTTGATTGGTTCTGATGCTCCGTCCTCACCACCCCCTTTTGTACCGCTTGTTCGCCATAAGTTGGCAGGGTATGCTCAGACGTGAGTCCCTTGCTCACTTTGCCACTGGATTCAAGCAAGCCTGGCTGAAGCGAACTGAAATGCCAGAAACCGGTCCTAGGAAAATTGTTTACGGTCCAAGGAAGGCATGGCTTGGCAGTTTGGGCTGGACTATTCCCATGAGGCACAGGGTCAGACTGATTTTCATATGGCCATGTCTGAACTTGGGTGGCGGAGTGGGCTAAAGAACGGTGATGGATCAAAGTCGGATTTGTTGACTGGGTGTGAGTGTTTGATTGGTTCTGATGCTCTGTCCATCACCACCCCCTTTTGTACCGCTTTGTTCGCCATAATTTGGCAGGGTATGCTCAGACGTGAGTCCCATGCTCACTTTGCCACTGGATTCAAGCAAGCCTGGCTGAAGACGGCTGAAATGCCAGAAACCCGTCCCAGGAAACGTGTTTCCTGTCCAGTGAAGGCATTGCTTGGCAATTCGGGCTGGACTGTTCCCATGAGGCACAGGGTCAGACTGATTTTCATATGGCCATGTCTGAACTTGGGTGGCAGAGTGAGCTAAAGAACGGTGATGGATCAAAGTCAGATCTGTTGACTGGGTGTGAGTGTTTGATTGGTTCTGATGCTCCGTCCATCACCACCCCCTTTTGTACCGCTTTGTTCGCCATAAGTTGGCAGGGTGTGCTCAGACGTGAGTCCCTTGCTCACTTTGCCACTGGATTCAAGCAAGCCTGGCTGAAGACGGCTGAAATGCCAGAAACCGGACCTAGGAAGCTTGTTTCCGGTCCAGGGAAGGCATGGCTTGGCAGTTCGGGCTGGACTGTTCCCATGAGGCACAGGGTCAGACTGATTTGCATATGGCCATGTCTGAACTGGGGTGGCAGAGTGGGCCAAAGAACGGTGATTGATCAAACTCGGATCTGTTGACTGGGTGTGAGTGTTTGATTGGTTCTGATGCTCCGTCCATCACCACCCCCTTTTGTACCGCTTTGTTCGCCATAAGTTGGCAGGGTATGCTCAGACGTGAGTCCCTTGCTCACTTTGCCACTGGATTCAAGCAAGCCTGGCTGAAAACGGATACAATGCCAGAAACCGGTCCTAGGAAGCTTGTTTCTGGTCCAGGGAAGGCATGGCTTGGCAGTTCAGGCTGGACTGTTCCCATGAGGCACAGGGTCAGACTGATTTGCATATGGCCATGTCTGAAATGGGGTTGCAGAGTGGGCTAAAGAACGGTGATGGATCAAAGTCGGATTTGTTGACTGGGTGTGAGTGTTTGATTGGTTCTGATGCTCCGTCCATCACCACCCCCTTTTGTACCGTTTTGTTCGCCATAAGTTGGCAGGGTATGCTCAGACGTGAGTCCCTTGCTCACTTTGCCACTGGATTCAAGCAAGTCTGGCTGAAGACAGCTGAAACGCCAGAAACCGGTCCTAGGAAGCTTGTTTCCGGTCCAGGGAAGGCATGGCTTGGCAGTTCGGGCTGGACTGTTCCCATGAGGCACAGGGTCAGCATGATTTGCATATGGTCATGTCTGAACTGGGGTGGCAGAGTGGGCTAAAGAACGGTGATGGATCAAACTCGGATCTGTTGACTGGGTGTGAGTGTTTGATTGGTTCTGATGCTCCGTCCATCACCACGCCCTTTTGGACCGCTTTGTTCGCCATAAGTTGGCAGGGTATGCTCAGACGTGAGACCCTTGCTCACTTTGCCACTGGATTCAAGCAAGCCTCGCTGAAGACGGCTGAAATGCCAGAAACCGGTCTTAGGAAGCTTGTTTCCGGTCCAGGGAAGGCATGGCTGGGCAGCTTGGGCTGGACTGTTCCCATGAGGCACAGGGTCAGACTGATTTGCATATGGCCATGTCTGAACTGGGGTGGCAGAGTGGGCTAAAGAACGGTGATGGATCAAAGTCGGATTTGTTGACTGGGTGTGAGTGTTTGATTGCTTCTGATGCTCCGTCCATCACCACCCCCTTTTGTACCGCTTTGTTCGCCATAAGTTGGCAGGGTATGCTCAGACGTGAGTCCCTTGCTCACTTTGCCACTAGATTTAAGTAAGCCTGGCTGAAGACGGCTGAAATGCCAGAAACCGGTCCTAGAACGCTTGTTTCCGATCCAGGGAAGGCATGGCTTGGCAGTTCGGGCTGGACTGCTCCCATGAGGCACAGGGTCAGACTGATTTGCATATGGTCATGTCTGAACTATGGTGGCAGAGTGGGCTAAAGAACGGTGATGGATCAAAGTCGGATCTGTTGACTGGTTGTGAGTGTTTGATGGGTTCTGATGCTCCGTCCATCACCACCCCCTTTTGTACTGCTTTGTTCGCCATAAGTTGGCAGGGTATGCTCAGACGTGAGTCCCTTGCTCACTTTGCCACTGGATTCAAGCAAGCCTGGCTGAAGACGGCTGAAATGCCAGAAACCGGTCCTAGGAAGCTTGTTTCCGGTCCAGGGAAGGTATGGCTTGGCAGTTCGGGCTGGACTGTTCCCATGAGGCACAGGGTCAGACTGATTTGCATATGGCCATGTCTGAACTGGGGTGGCAGAGTGGGCTAAAGAACGGTGATGGATCAAACTCGCATCTGTTGACTGGGTGTGAGTGTTGTATTGGTTCTGATGCTCCGTCCATTACCACCCCCTTTTGTACCGCTTTGTTCGCCATAAGTTGGCAGGGTATGCTCAGACGTGAGTCCTTTGCTCACATTGCCACTGGATTCAAGCAAACCTGGCTGAAGACGGATAAAATGCCAGAAACCGGTCCTAGGAAGCTTGTTTCCGGTCCAGGGAAGGCATGGCTTGGCAGTTCGGGCTGGACTGCTCCCATGAGGCACAGGGTCAGACTGATTTGCATATGGCCATGTCTGAACTGGGGTGGCAGAGTGTGCTAAAGAACGGTGATGGACCAAACTCGGATCTGTTGTCTGGGTGTGAGTGTTTGATTGGTTCTGATGCTCCGTCCATCACCACCCCCTTTTGTACCGCTTTGTTCACCATAAGTTGGCAGGGTATGCTCAGACGTGAGTCCCTTGCTCACTTTGCCACTGGATTCAAGCAAGCCTGGCTGAAGACGGCTGAAATGCCAGAAAACTGCCCTAGGAAGCTTGTTTCCGGTCCAGGGAAGGCATGGCTTGGCAGTTCGGGCTGGACTGCTCCCATGAGGCACAGGGTCAGACTGATTTGCATATGGCCATGTCTGAACTGGGGTGGCAGAGTGGGCTAAAGCACGGTGATGGATCAAACTCGGATCTGTTGACTGGGTGTGAGTGTTTGATTGTTTCTGATGCTCCGTCCATCACCACCCCCTTTTGTACCGCTTTGTTTGCCATAAGTTGGCAGGGTATGCTCAGACGTGAGTCCCTTGCTCACTTTGCCACTGGATTCAAGCAAGCCTGGCTGAAGACGGCTAAAATGCCAGAAACCGGTCCTAGGAAGCTTGATTCCGGTCCAGGAAAGGCATGGCTTGGCAGTTCGGGCTGGACTGTTCCCATGAGGCACAGGGTCAGACTGATTTGCATATGGCCATGTCTGAACTATGGTGGCAGAGTGGGCTAAAGAACGGTGATGGATCAAAGTCGGATCTGTTGACTGGTTGTGAGTGTTTGATGGGTTCTGATGCTCCGTCCATCACCACCCCCTTTTGTACTGCTTTGTTCGCCATAAGTTGGCAGGGTATGCTCAGACGTGAGTCCCTTGCTCACTTTGCCACTGGATTCAAGCAAGTCTGGCTGAAGACGGCTGAAATGCCAGAAACCGGTCCTAGGAAGCTTGTTTCCGGTCCAGGGAAGGTATGGCTTGGCAGTTCGGGCTGGACTGTTCCCATGAGGCACAGGGTCAGACTGATTTGCATATGGCCATGTCTGAACTGGGGTGGCAGAGTGGGCTAAAGAACGGTGATGGATCAAACTCGCATCTGTTGACTGGGTGTGAGTGTTTGATTGTTTCTGATTCTCCGTCCATCACCACCCCCTTTTGTACCGCTTTGGTCGCCATAAGTTGGCAGGGTATGCTCAGACGTGAGTCCCTTGCTCTCTTTGCCACTGGATTCAAGCAAGCCTGGCTGAAGACGGCTAAAATGCCAGAAACCGGTCCTATGAAGCTTGTTTCTGGTCCAGGAAAGGCATGGCTTGGCAGTTCGGGCTGGTCTGTTCCCATGAGGCACAGGGTCAGACTGATTTGCATATGGCCATGTCTGAACTGGGGTGGCAGAGTGGGCTAAAGAACGGTGATGGATCAAACTCGGATCTGTTGACTGGGTGTGAGTGTTGGATTGGTTCTGATGCTCCGTCCATCACCACCCCCTTTTGTACCGCTTTGTTCGCCATAAGTTGGCAGGGTATGCTCAGACGTGAGTCCTTTGCTCACATTGCCACTGGATTCAAGTAAGCCTGGCTGAAGACGGATAAAATGCCAGAAACAGGTCCTAGGAAGCTTGTTTTTAGTCCAGGGAAGGCATGGCTTGGCAGTTCAGGCTGGACTGTTCCCATGAGGGACATGGTCAGACTGATTTGCATATGGCCATGTCTGAAATGGGGTGGCAGAGTGGGCTAAAGAACGGTGATGGATCAAACTCGGATCTGTTGACTGGGTGTGTGTGTTTGATTGGTTCTGATGCTCCGTCCAACACCACCCCCTTTTGTACCGCTTTGTTTGCCATAAGTTGGCAGGGTATGCTCAGACGTGAGTCCCATGCTCACTTTGCCACTGGATTCAAGCAAGTCTGGCTGAAGACGGCTGAAATGCCAGAAACCCGTCCCAGGAAACGTGTTTCCTGTCCAGTGAAGGCATTGCTTGGCAATTCGGGCTGGACTGTTCCCATGAGGCACAGGGTCAGACTGATTTTCATATGGCCATGTCTGAACTTGGGTGGCAGAGTGAGCTAAAGAACGGTGATGGATCAAAGTCGGATCTGTTGACTGGGTGTGAGTGTTTGATTGGTTCTGATGCTCCGTCCATCACCACCCCCTTTTGTACCGCTTTGTTCGCCATAAGTTGGCAGGGTATGCTCAGACGTGAGTCCCTTGCTCACTTTGCCACTGGATTCAAGCAAGCCTGGCTGAAGACGACTGAAATGCCAGAAACCGGTCCAAGGAAGCTTGTTTCCGGTCCAGGGAAGGCATGGCTTGGCAGTTCGGGCTGGACTGTTCCCATGAGGCACAGGGTCAGACTGATTTGCATATGGCCATGTCTGAACTGGGGTGGCAGAGTGGGTTAGAGAACGGTGATGGATCAAACTCGGATCTGTTGACTGGGTATGAGTGTTTGATTGTTTCTGATGCTCCGTCCATCACCACCCCCTTTTGTACCGCTTTGTTCGCCATAAGTTGGCAGGGTATGCTCAGACGTGAGTCCCTTGCTCACTTTGCCACTGGATTCAAGCAAGCCTGGCTGAAGACGGCTGAAATGCCAAAAACCGGTCCTAGGAAGCTTGTTTCCGGTCGAGGGAAGGCATGGCTTGGCAGTCCGGGCTGGACTGTCCCCATGAGGCACAGGGTCAGACTGAATTGCATATGGCCATGTCTGAACTGGGTTGGCAGAGTGGGCTAAAGAACGGTGATGGATCAAACTCGGATCTGTTGACTGGGTGTGAGTGTTTGATTGTTTCTGATGCTCCGTCCATCACCACCCCCTTTTGTACCGCTTTGTTCGCCATAAGTTGGCAGGGTATGCTCAGACGTGAGTCCCTAGCTCACTTTGCCACTGTATTCAAGCAAGCCTGGCTGAAGACGGCTAAAATGCCAGAAACCGGTCCTAGGAACCTTGTTTCCGGTCCAGGGAAGGCATGGCTTGGCAGTTCGGGCTGGACTGTTCCCATGAGACACAGGGTCAGGCTGATTTGCATATGGCCATGTCTGAACTGGGGTGGCAGAGTGGGCTAAAGAACGGTGATGGATCAAACTCGGATCTGTTGACTGGGTGTGAGTGTTTGATTGGTTCTGATGCTCCGTCCATCACCACCCCCTTTTGTACCACTTTGTTCGCCATAAGTTGGCAGGGTATGCTCAGACGTGAGTACCTTACTCACTTTGCCACTGGATTCAAGCAAGCCTGGCTGAAAATGGCTGAAATGCCAGAAACCGGACCTAGGAAGCTTGTGTCCGGTCCAGGGAAGGCATGGCTTGGCAGTTCGGGCTGGACTGTTCCCATGAGGCACAGGGTCATACTGATTTGCATATGGCCATGTCCGAACTGGGGTGGCAGAGTGGGCTAAAGAACGGTGATGGATCAAACTCGGATCTGTTGACTGGGTGTGAGTGTTTGATTGGTTCTGATGCTCCGTCCTCACCACCCCCTTTTGTACCGCTTGTTCGCCATAAGTTGGCAGGGTATGCTCAGACGTGAGTCCCTTGCTCACTTTGCCACTGGATTCAAGCAAGCCTGGCTGAAGCGAGCTGAAATGCCAGAAACCGGTCCTAGGAAAATTGTTTACGGTCCAGGGAAGGCATGGCTTGGCAGTTTGGGCTGGACTGTTCCCATGAGGCACAGGGTCAGACTGATTTTCATATGGCCATGTCTGAACTTGGGTGGCAGAGTGGGCTAAAGAATGGTGATGGATCAAAGTCCGATTTGCTGACTGGGTGTGAGTGTTTGATTGGTTCTGATGCTCTGTCCATCACCACCCCCTTTTGTACCGCTTTGTTCGCCATAAGTTGGCAGGGTATGCTCAGACGTGAGTCCCATGCTCACTTTGCCACTGGATTCAAGCAAGCCTGGCTGAAGACGGCTGAAATGCCAGAAACCCGTCCCAGGAAACGTGTTTCCTGTCCAGTGAAGGCATTGCTTGGCAATTCGGGCTGGACTGTTCCCATGAGGCACAGGGTCAGACTGATTTTCATATGGCCATGTCTGAACTTGGGTGGCAGAGTGAGCTAAAGAACGGTGATGGATCAAAGTCGGATCTGTTGACTGGGTGTGAGTGTTTGATTGGTTCTGATGCTCCGTCCATCACCACCCACATTTGTACCGCTTTGTTCGCCATAAGTTGGCAGGGTATGCTCAGACGTGAGTCCCTTGCTCACTTTGCCACTGGATTCAAGCAAGCCTGGCTGAAGACGGCTGAAATGCCAGAAACCGGTCCTAGGAAGCTTGTTTCCGGTCCAGGGAAGGCATGGCTTGGCAGTTCGGGCTGGACTGTTCCCATGAGGCACAGGGTCAGACTGATTTGCATATGGCCATGTCTGAACTGGGGTTGCAGAGTGGGTTAGAGAACGGTGATGGATCAAACTCGGATCTGTTGACTGGGTATGAGTGTTTGATTGTTTCTGATGCTCCGTCCATCACCACCCCCTTTTGTACCGCTTTGTTCACCATAAGTTGGCAGGGTATGCTCAGACATGAGTCCCTTGCTCACTTTGCCACTGGATTCAAGCAAGCCTGGCTGAAGACGGCTGAAATGCCAAAAAACGGTCCTAGGAAGCTTGTTTCCGGTCCAGGGAAGGCATGGCTTGGCAGTTCGGGCTGGACTGTCCCCATGAGGCACAGGGTCAGACTGAATTGCATATGGCCATGTCTGAACTGGGTTGGCAGAGTGGGCTAAAGAACGGTGATGGATCAAACTCGGATCTGTTGACTGGGTGTGAGTGTTTGATTGTTTCTGATGCTCCGTCCATCACCACCCCCTTTTGTACCGCTTTGTTCGCCATAAGTTGGCAGGGTATGCTCAGACGTGAGTCCCTTGCTCACTTTGCCACTGGATTCAAGCAAGCCTGGCTGAAGACGGCTAAAATGCCAGAAACCGGTCCTAGGAACCTTGTTTCCGGTCCAGGGAAGGCATGGCTTGGCAGTTCGGGGTGGACTGTTCCCATGAGACACAGGGTCAGACTGATTTGCATATGGCCATGTCTGAACTGGGGTGGCAGAGTGGGCTAAAGAACGGTGATGGATCAAACTCGGGATCTGTTGACTGGGTGTGAGTGTTTGATTGGTTCTGATGCTCCGTCCATCACCACTCCCTTTTGTACCGCTTTGTTCGCCGTAAGTTGGCATGGTATGCTCAGACGTGAGTCCCTTGCTCACTTTGCCACTGGATTCAAGCAAGCCTGGCTGAAAACGGTTGAAATGCCAGAAACCGGACCTAGGAAGCTTGTTTCCGGACCAGGGAAGGCATGGCTTGGCAGTTCGGGCTGGACTGTTCCCATGAGGCACAGGGTCAGACTGATTTGCATATGGCCATGTCTGAAATGGGGTGGCAGAGTGGGCTAAAGAATGGTGATGGATCAAACTCGGATCTGTTGACTGGGTGTGAGTGTTTGATTGGTTCTGATGCTCCGTCCATCACCACCCCCTTTTGTACCGCTTTGTTCGCCACAAGTTGGCAGGGTATGCTCAGACATGAGTCCCTTGCTCACTTTGCCACTGGATTCAAGCAAGCCTGGCTGAAGACGGCTGAAATGCCAGAAACCAGTCCTAGGAAGCTTGTTTCCGGTCCAGGGAAGGCATGGCTTGGCAGTTCGGGCAGGACTTTTCCCATGAGGCACAGGGTCAGACTGATTTGCATATGTCCAGGTCTGAACTGGGGTGGCAGAGTGTGCTAAAGAACGGTGATGGATCAAACTCGGATCTGTTGACTGGGTGTGAGTGTTTGATTGGTTCTGATGTTCTGTCCATCACCACCCCCTTTTGTACCGCTTTGTTCGCCATAAGTTGGCAGGGTATGCTCAGACGTGAGTCCCTTGCTCACTTTGCCACTGGATTCAAGCAAGTCTGGCTGAATACAGCTGAAACGCCAGAAACCGGTCCTAGGAAGCTTGTTTCCGGTCTAGGGAAGGCATGGCTTGGCAGTTCGGGCTGGACTGTTCCCATGAGGCACAGGGTCAGCATGATTTGCATATGGTCATGTCTGAACTGGGGTGGCAGAGTGGGCTAAAGAACGGTGATGGATCAAACTCGGATCTGTTGACTGGGTGTGAGTGTTTGATTGGTTCTGATGCTCCGTCCATCACCACCCCCTTTTGTACCGCTTTGTTCGCCATAAGTTGGCAGGGTATGCTCAGACGTGAGACCCTTGCTCACTTTGCCACTGGATTCAAGCAAGCCTGGCTGAAGACGGCTGAAATGCCAGAAACCGGTCCTAGAACGCTTGTTTCCGGTCCCGGGAAGGCATGGCTTGGCAGTTCGGGCTGGACTGTTCCCATGAGGCACAGGGTCAGATTGATTTGCATATGGCCATGTCTGAACTGGGGTGGCAGAGTGGGCCAAAGAACGGTGATTGATCAAACTCGGATCTGTTGACTGGGTGTGAGTGTTTGATTGGTTCTGATGCTCCGTCCATCACCACCCCCTTTTGTACCGCTTTGTTCGCCATAAGTTGGCAGGGTATGCTCAGACGTGAGTCCCTTGCTCACTTTGCCACTGGATTCAAGCAAGCCTGCCTGAAAACGGATAAAATGCCAGAAACCGGTCCTAGGAAGCTTGTTTCTGGTCCAGGGAAGGCATGGCTTGGCAGTTCAGGCTGGACTGTTCCCATGAGGCACAGGGTCAGACTGATTTGCATATGGCCATGTCTGAAATGGGGTTGCAGAGTGGGCTAAAGAACGGTGATGGATCAAAGTCGGATTTGTTGACTGGGTGTGAGTGTTTGATTGGTTCTGATGCTCCGTCCATCACCACCCCCTTTTGTACCGTTTTGTTCGCCATAAGTTGGCAGGGTATGCTCAGACGTGAGTCCCTTGCTCACTTTGCCACTGGATTCAAGCAAGTCTGGCTGAAGACAGCTGAAACGCCAGAAACCGGTCCTAGGAAGCTTGTTTCCGGTCCAGGGAAGGCATGGCTTGGCAGTTCGGGCTGGACTGTTCCCATGAGGCACAGGGTCAGCATGATTTGCATATGGTCATGTCTGAACTGGGGTGGCAGAGTGGGCTAAAGAACGGTGATGGATCAAACTCGGATCTGTTGACTGGGTGTGAGTGTTTGATTGGTTCTGATGCTCCGTCCATCACCACCCCCTTTTGGACCACTTTGTTCGCCATAAGTTGGCAGGGTATGCTCAGACGTGAGACCCTTGCTCACTTTGCCACTGGATTCAAGCAAGCCTCGCTGAAGACGGCTGAAATGCCAGAAACCGGTCTTAGGAAGCTTGTTTTCGGTCCAGGGAAGGCATGGCTGGGCAGCTTGGGCTGGACTGTTCCCATGAGGCACAGGGTCAGACTGATTTGCATATGGCCATGTCTGAACTGGGGTGGCAGAGTGGGCTAAAGAACGGTGATGGATCAAAGTCGGATCTGTTGACTGGTTGTGAGTGTTTGATGGGTTCTGATGCTCCGTCCATCACCACCCCCTTTTGTACTGCTTTGTTCGCCATAAGTTGGCAGGGTATGCTCAGACGTGAGTCCCTTGCTCACTTTGCCACTGGATTCAAGCAAGCCTGGCTGAAGACGGCTGAAATGCCAGAAACCGGTCCTAGGAAGCTTGTTTCCGGTCCAGGGAAGGTATGGCTTGGCAGTTCGGGCTGGACTGTTCCCATGAGGCACAGGGTCAGACTGATTTGCATATGGCCATGTCTCAACTGGGGTGGCAGAGTGGGCTAAAGAACGGTGATGGATCAAACTCGCATCTGTTGACTGGGTGTGAGTGTTGGATTGGTTCTGATGCTCCGTCCATCACCACCCCCTTTTGTACCGCTTTGTTCGCCATAAGTTGGCAGGGTATGCTCAGACGTGAGTCCTTTGCTCACATTGCCACTGGATTCAAGCAAACCTGGCTGAAGACGGATAAAATGCCAGAAACCGGTCCTAGGAAGCTTGTTTCTGGTCCAGGGAAGGCATGGCTTGGCAGTTCGTGCTGGACTGCTCCCATGAGGCACAGGGTCAGACTGATTTGCATATGGCCATGTCTGAACTGGGGTGGCAGAGTGTGCTAAAGAACGGTGATGGACCAAACTCGGATCTGTTGTCTGGGTGTGAGTGTTTGATTGGTTCTGATGCTCCGTCCAACACCACCCCCTTTTGTATGGCTTTGTTTGCCATAAGTTGGCAGGGTATGCTCAGACGTGAGTCCCTTGCTCATTTTGCCACTGGATTCAAGCAAGCCTGGCTGAAGACGGATGAAATGCCAGAAACCGGTCCTAGGAAGCTTGTTTCCGGTCCAGGGAAGGCATGGCTTGGCAGTTCGGGCTGGACTGCTCCCATGAGGCACAGGGTCAGACTGATTTGCATATGGCCATGTCTGAACTGGGGTGGCAGAGTGGGCTAAAGCACGGTGATGGATCAAACTCGGATCTGTTGACTGGGTGTGAGTGTTTGATTGTTTCTGATGCTCCGTCCATCACCACCCCCTTTTGTACCGCTTTGTTTGCCATAAGTTGGCAGGGTATGCTCAGACGTGAGTCCCTTGCTCACTTTGCCACTGGATTCAAGCAAGCCTGGCTGAAGACGGCTAAAATGCCAGAAACCGGTCCTAGGAAGCTTGTTTCCGGTCCAGGAAAGGCATGGCTTGGCAGTTCGGGCTGGACTGTTCCCATGAGGCACAGGGTCAGACTGATTTGCATATGGCCATGTCTGAACTATGGTGGCAGAGTGGGCTAAAGAACGGTGATGGATCAAAGTCGGATCTGTTGACTGGTTGTGAGTGTTTGATGGGTTCTGATGCTCCGTCCATCACCACCCCCTTTTGTACTGCTTTGTTCGCCATAAGTTGGCAGGGTATGCTCAGACGTGAGTCCCTTGCTCACTTTGCCACTGGATTCAAGCAAGTCTGGCTGAAGACGGCTGAAATGCCAGAAACCGGTCCTAGGAAGCTTGTTTCCGGTCCAGGGAAGGTATGGCTTGGCAGTTCGGGCTGGACTGTTCCCATGAGGCACAGGGTCAGACTGATTTGCATATGGCCATGTCTGAACTGGGGTGGCAGAGTGGGCTAAAGAACGGTGATGGATCAAACTCGCATCTGTTGACTGGGTGTGAGTGTTTGATTGTTTCTGATTCTCCGTCCATCACCACCCCCTTTTGTACCGCTTTGGTCGCCATAAGTTGGCAGGGTATGCTCAGACGTGAGTCCCTTGCTCTCTTTGCCACTGGATTCAAGCAAGCCTGGCTGAAGACGGCTAAAATGCCAGAAACCGGTCCTATGAAGCTTGTTTCTGGTCCAGGAAAGGCATGGCTTGGCAGTTCGGGCTGGACTGTTCCCATGAGGCACAGGGTCAGACTGATTTGCATATGGCCATGTCTGAACTGGGGTGGCAGAGTGGGCTAAAGAACGGTGATGGATCAAACTCGGATCTGTTGACTGGGTGTGAGTGTTGGATTGGTTCTGATGCTCCGTCCATCACCACCCCCTTTTGTACCGCTTTGTTCGCCATAAGTTGGCAGGGTATGCTCAGACGTGAGTCCTTTGCTCACATTGCCACTGGATTCAAGCAAGCCTGGCTGAAGACGGATAAAATGCCAGAAACAGGTCCTAGGAAGCTTGTTTTTAGTCCAGGGAAGGCATGGCTTGGCAGTTCAGGCTGGACTGTTCCCATGAGGCATATGGTCAGACTGATTTGCATATGGCCATGTCTGAAATGGGGTGGCAGAGTGGGCTAAAGAACGGTGATGGATCAAACTCGGATCTGTTGACTGGGTGTGTGTGTTTGATTGGTTCTGATGCTCCGTCCAACACCACCCCCTTTTGTACCGCTTTGTTTGCCATAAGTTGGCAGGGTATGCTCAGACGTGAGTCCCATGCTCACTTTGCCACTGGATTCAAGCAAGCCTGGCTGAAGACGGCTGAAATGCCAGAAACCCGTCCCAGGAAACGTGTTTCCTGTCCAGTGAAGGCATTGCTTGGCAATTCGGGCTGGACTGTTCCCATGGAGGCACAGGGTCAGACTGATTTGCATATGGCCATGTCTGAAATGGGGTGGCAGAGTGGGCTAAAGAACGGTGATGGATCAAACTCGGATCTGTTGACTGGGTGTGTGTGTTTGATTGGTTCTGATGCTCCGTCCAACACCACCCCCTTTTGTACCGCTTTGTTTGCCATAAGTTGGCAGGGTATGCTCAGACGTGAGTCCCTTGCTCACTTTGCCACTGGATTCAAGCAAGCCTAGCTGAAGACGGCTGAAATGCCAGAAACCGGTCCTAGGAAGCTTGTTTCCGGTCCAGGGAAGGCATGGCTTGGCAGTTCGGGCTGGACTGTTCCCATGAGGCACAGGGTCAGACTGATTTGCATATGGCCATGTCTGAACTGGGGTGGCAGAGTGGGTTAGAGAACGGTGATGGATCAAACTCGGATCTGTTGACTGGGTATGAGTGTTTGATTGTTTCTGATGCTCCGTCCATCACCACCCCCTTTTGTACCGCTTTGTTCGCCATAAGTTGGCAGGGTATGCTCAGACGTGAGTCCCTTGCTCACTTTGCCACTGGATTCAAGCAAGCCTGGCTGAAGACGGCTGAAATGCCAAAAACCGGTCCTAGGAAGCTTGTTTCCGGTCCAGGGAAGGCATGGCTTGGCAGTCCGGGCTGGACTGTCCCCATGAGGCACAGGGTCAGACTGAATTGCATATGGCCATGTCTGAACTGGGTTGGCAGAGTGGGCTAAAGAACGGTGATGGATCAAACTCGGATCTGTTGACTGGGTGTGAGTGTTTGATTGTTTCTGATGCTCCGTCCATCACCACCCCCTTTTGTACCGCTTTGTTCGCCATAAGTTGGCAGGGTATGCTCAGACGTGAGTCCCTAGCTCACTTTGCCACTGTATTCAAGCAAGCCTGGCTGAAGACGGCTACAATGCCAGAAACCGGTCCTAGGAACCTTGCTTCCGGTCCAGGGAAGGCATGGCTTGGCAGTTCGGGCTGGACTGTTCCCATGAGACACAGGGTCAGGCTGATTTGCATATGGCCATGTCTGAACTGGGGTGGCAGAGTGGGCTAAAGAACGGTGATGGATCAAACTCGGATCTGTTGACTGGGTGTGAGTGTTTGATTGGTTCTGATGCTCCGTCCATCACCACCCCCTTTTGTACCACTTTGTTCGCCATAAGTTGGCAGGGTATGCTCAGACGTGAGTACCTTACTCACTTTGCCACTGGATTCAAGCAAGCCTGGCTGAAAATGGCTGAAATGCCAGAAACCGGACCTAGGAAGCTTGTGTCCGGTCCAGGGAAGGCATGGCTTGGCAGTTCGGGCTGGACTGTTCCCATGAGGCACAGGGTCATACTGATTTGCATATGGCCATGTCCGAACTGGGGTGGCAGAGTGGGCTAAAGAACGGTGATGGATCAAACTCGGATCTGTTGACTGGGTGTGAGTGTTTGATTGGTTCTGATGCTCCGTCCTCACCACCCCCTTTTGTACCGCTTGTTCGCCATAAGTTGGCAGGGTATGCTCAGACGTGAGTCCTTTGCTCACTTTGGCACTGGATACAAGCAAGCCTGGCTGAAGCGAGCTGAAATGCCAGAAACCGGTCCTAGGAAAATTGTTTACGGTCCAGGGAAGGCATGGCTTGGCAGTTTGGGCTGGACTGTTCCCATGAGGCACAGGGTCAGACTGATTTTCATATGGCCATGTCTGAACTTGGGTGGCAGAGTGGGCTAAAGAACGGTGATGGATCAAAGTCCGATTTGCTGACTGGGTGTGAGTGTTTGATTGGTTCTGATGCTCTGTCCATCACCACCCCCTTTTGTACCGCTTTGTTCGCCATAAGTTGGCAGGGTACGCTCAGACGTGAGTCCCATGCTCACTTTGCCACGGGATTCAAGCAAGCCTGGCTGAAGACGGCTGAAATGCCAGAAACCCGTCCCAGGAAACGTGTTTCCTGTCCAGTGAAGGCATTGCTTGGCAATTCGGGCTGGACTGTTCCCATGAGGCACAGGGTCAGACTGATTTTCATATGGCCATGTCTGAACTTGGGTGGCAGAGTGAGCTAAAGAACGGTGATGGATCAAAGTCGGATCTGTTGACTGGGTGTGAGTGTTTGATTGGTTCTGATGCTCCGTCCATCACCACCCACATTTGTACCGCTTTGTTCGCCATAAGTTGTCAGGGTATGCTCAGACGTGAGTCCCTTGCTCACTTTGCCACTGGATTCAAGCAAGCCTGGCTGAAGACGGCTGAAATGCCAGAAACCGGTCCTAGGAAGCTTGTTTCCGGTCCAGGGAAGGCATGGCTTGGCAGTTCGGGCTGGACTGTTCCCATGAGGCACAGGGTCAGACTGATTTGCATATGGCCATGTCTGAACTGGGGTTGCAGAGTGGGTTAGAGAACGGTGATGGATCAAACTCGGATCTGTTGACTGGGTATGAGTGTTTGATTGTTTCTGATGCTCCGTCCATCACCACCCCCTTTTGTACCGCTTTGTTCACCATAAGTTGGCAGGGTATGCTCAGACATGAGTCCCTTGCTCACTTTGCCACTGGATTCAAGCAAGCCTGGCTGAAGACGGCTGAAATGCCAAAAAACGGTCCTAGGAAGCTTGTTTCCGGTCCAGGGAAGGCATGGCTTGGCAGTTCGGGCTGGACTGTCCCCATGAGGCACAGGGTCAGACTGAATTGCATATGGCCATGTCTGAACTGGGTTGGCAGAGTGGGCTAAAGAACGGTGATGGATCAAACTCGGATCTGTTGACTGGGTGTGAGTGTTTGATTGTTTCTGATGCTCCGTCCATCACCACCCCCTTTTGTACCGCTTTGTTCGCCATAAGTTGGCAGGGGATGCTCAGACGTGAGTCCCTTGCTCACTTTGCCACTGGATTCAAGCAAGCCTGGCTGAAGACGGCTAAAATGCCAGAAACCGGTCCTAGGAACCTTGTTTCCGGTCCAGGGAAGGCATGGCTTGGCAGTTCGGGGTGGACTGTTCCCATGAGACACAGGGTCAGACTGATTTGCATATAGCCATGTCTGAACTGGGGTGGCAGAGTGGGCTAAAGAACGGTGATGGATCAAACTCGGGATCTGTTGACTGGGTGTGAGTGTTTGATTGGTTCTGATGCTCCGTCCATCACCACTCCCTTTTGTACCGCTTTGTTCGCCGTAAGTTGGCAGGGTATGCTCAGACGTGAGTCCCTTGCTCACTTTGCCACTGGATTCAAGCAAGCCTGGCTGAAAACGGTTGAAATGCCAGAAACCGGACCTAGGAAGCTTGTTTCCGGACCAGGGAAGGCATGGCTTGGCAGTTCGGGCTGGACTGTTCCCATGAGGCACAGGGTCAGACTGATTTGCATATGGCCATGTCTGAAATGGGGTGGCAGAGTGGGCTAAAGAATGGTGATGGATCAAACTCGGATTTGTTGACTGGGTGTGAGTGTTTGATTGGTTCTGATGCTCCGTCCATCACCACCCCCTTTTGTACCGCTTTGTTCGCCACAAGTTGGCAGGGTATGCTCAGACATGAGTCCCTTGCTCACTTTGCCACTGGATTCAAGCAAGCCTGGCTGAAGACGGCTGAAATGCCAGAAACCAGTCCTAGGAAGCTTGTTTCCGGTCCAGGGAAGGCATGGCTTGGCAGTTCGGGCTGGACTTTTCCCATGAGGCACAGGGTCAGACTGATTTGCATATGTCCAGGTCTGAACTGGGGTGGCAGAGTGTGCTAAAGAACGGTGATGGATCAAACTCGGATCTGTTGACTGGGTGTGAGGGTTTGATTGGTTCTGATGTTCTGTCCATCACCACCCCCTTTTGTACCGCTTTGTTCGCCATAAGTTGGCAGGGTATGCTCAGACGTGAGTCCCTTGCTCACTTTGCCACTGGATTCAAGCAAGTCTGGCTGAATACAGCTGAAACGCCAGAAACCGGTCCTAGGAAGCTTGTTTCCGGTCCAGGGAAGGCATGGCTTGGCAGTTCGGGCTGGACTGTTCCCATGAGGCACAGGGTCAGCATGATTTGCATATGGTCATGTCTGAACTGGGGTGGCAGAGTGGGCTAAAGAACGGTGATGGATCAAACTCGGATCTGTTGACTGGGTGTGAGTGTTTGATTGGTTCTGATGCTCCGTCCATCACCACCCCCTTTTGTACCGCTTTGTTCGCCATAAGTTGGCAGGGTATGCTCAGACGTGAGACCCTTGCTCACTTTGCCACTGGATTCAAGCAAGCCTGGCTGAAGACGGCTGAAATGCCAGAAACCGGTCCTAGAACGCTTGTTTCCGGTCCCGGGAAGGCATGGCTTGGCAGTTCGGGCTGGACTGTTCCCATGAGGCACAGGGTCAGACTGATTTGCATATGGCCATGTCTGAACTGGGGTGGCAGAGTGGGCCAAAGAACGGTGATTGATCAAACTCGGATCTGTTGACTGGGTGTGAGTGTTTGATTGGTTCTGATGCTCCGTCCATCACCACCCCCTTTTGTACCGCTTTGTTCGCCATAAGTTGGCAGGGTATGCTCAGACGTGAGTCCCTTGCTCACTTTGCCACTGGATTCAAGCAAGCCTGGCTGAAAACGGATAAAATGCCAGAAACCGGTCCTAGGAAGCTTGTTTCTGGTCCAGGGAAGGCATGGCTTGGCAGTTCAGGCTGGACTGTTCCCATGAGGCACAGGGTCAGACTGATTTGCATATGGCCATGTCTGAAATGGGGTTGCAGAGTGGGCTAAAGAACGGTGATGGATCAAAGTCGGATTTGTTGACTGGGTGTGAGTGTTTGATTGGTTCTGATGCTCCGTCCATCACCACCCCCTTTTGTACCGTTTTGTTCGCCATAAGTTGGCAGGGTATGCTCAGACGTGAGTCCCTTGCTCACTTTGCCACTGGATTCAAGCAAGTCTGGCTGAAGACAGCTGAAACGCCAGATACCGGTCCTAGGAAGCTTGTTTCCGGTCCAGGGAAGGCATGGCTTGGCAGTTCGGGCTGGACTGTTCCCATGAGGCACAGGGTCAGCATGATTTGCATATGGTCATGTCTGAACTGGGGTGGCAGAGTGGGCTAAAGAACGGTGATGGATCAAACTCGGATCTGTTGACCGGGTGTGAGTGTTTGATTGGTTCTGATGCTCCGTCCATCACCACCCCCTTTTGGACCACTTTGTTCGCCATAAGTTGGCAGGGTATGCTCAGACGTGAGACCCTTGCTCACTTTGCCACTGGATTCAAGCAAGCCTCGCTGAAGACGGCTGAAATGCCAGAAACCGGTCTTAGGAAGCTTGTTTCCGGTCCAGGGAAGGCATGGCTGGGCAGCTTGGGCTGGACTGTTCCCATGAGGCACAGGGTCAGACTGATTTGCATATGGCCATGTCTGAACTGGGGTGGCAGAGTGGGCTAAAGAACGGTGATGGATCAAAGTCGGATTTGTTGACTGGGTGTGAGTGTTTGATTGCTTCTGATGCTCCGTCCATCACCACCCCCTTTTGTACCGCTTTGTTCGCCATAAGTTGGCAGGGTATGCTCAGACGTGAGTCCCTTGCTCACTTTGCCACTAGATTCAAGTAAGCCTGGCTGAAGACGGCTGAAATGCCAGAAACCGATCCTAGAACGCTTGTTTCCGATCCAGGGAAGGCATGGCTTGGCAGTTCGGGCTGGACTGTTCCCATGAGGCACAGGGTCAGACTGATTTGCATATGGCCATGTCTGAACTATGGTGGCAGAGTGGGCTAAAGAACGGTGATGGATCAAAGTCGGATCTGTTGACTGGTTGTGAGTGTTTGATGGGTTCTGATGCTCCGTCCATCACCACCCCCTTTTGTACTGCTTTGTTCGCCATAAGTTGGCAGGGTATGCTCAGACGTGAGTCCCTTGCTCACTTTGCCACTGGATTCAAGCAAGCCTGGCTGAAGACGGCTGAAATGCCAGAAACCGGTCCTAGGAAGCTTGTTTCCGGTCCAGGGAAGGTATGGCTTGGCAGTTCGGGCTGGACTGTTCCCATGAGGCACAGGGTCAGACTGATTTGCATATGGCCATGTCTGAACTGGGGTGGCAGAGTGGGCTAAAGAACGGTGATGGATCAAACTCGCATCTGTTGACTGGGTGTGAGTGTTGGATTGGTTCTGATGCTCCGTCCATCACCACCCCCTTTTGTACCGCTTTGTTCGCCATAAGTTGGCAGGGTATGCTCAGACGTGAGTCCTTTGCTCACATTGCCACTGGATTCAAGCAAACCTGGCTGAAGACGGATAAAATGCCAGAAACCGGTCCTAGGAAGCTTGTTTCTGGTCCAGGGAAGGCATGGCTTGGCAGTTCAGGCTGAACTGTTCCCATGAGGCACAGGGTCAGACTCATTTGCATATGGCCATGTCTGAAATGGGGTGGCAGAGTGGGCTAAAGAACGGTGATGGATCAAAATCGGATCTGTTGACTGGGTGTGTGTGTTTGATTGGTTCTGATGCTCCGTCCAACACCACCCCCTTTTGTACCGCTTTGTTTGCCATAAGTTGGCAGGGTATGCTCAGACGTGAGTCCCTTGCTCATTTTGCCACTGGATTCAAGCAAGCCTGGCTGAAGACGGATGAAATGCCAGAAACCGGTCCTAGGAAGCTTGTTTCCGGTCCAGGGAAGGCATGGCTTGGCAGTTCGGGCTGGACTGCTCCCATGAGGCACAGGGTCAGACTGATTTGCATATGGCCATGTCTGAACTGGGGTGGCAGAGTGTGCTAAAGAACGGTGATGGACCAAACTCGGATCTGTTGTCTGGGTGTGAGTGTTTGATTGGTTCTGATGCTCCGTCCATCACCACCCCCTTTTGTACCGCTTTGTTCACCATAAGTTGGCAGGGTATGCTCAGACGTGAGTCCCTTGCTCACTTTGCCACTGGATTCAAGCAAGCCTGGCTGAAGACGGCTGAAATGCCAGAAAACTGCCCTAGGAAGCTTGTTTCCGGTCCAGGGAAGGCATGGCTTGGCAGTTCGAGCTGGACTGCTCCCATGAGGCACAGGGTCAGACTGATTTGCATATGGCCATGTCTGAACTGGGGTGGCAGAGTGGGCTAAAGCACGGTGATGGATCAAACTCGGATCTGTTGACTGGGTGTGAGTGTTTGATTGTTTCTGATGCTCCGTCCATCACCACCCCCTTTTGTACCGCTTTGTTTGCCATAAGTTGGCAGGGTATGCTCAGACGTGAGTCCCTTGCTCACTTTGCCACTGGATTCAAGCAAGCCTGGCTGAAGACGGCTAAAATGCCAGAAACCGGTCCTAGGTAGCTTGTTTCCGGTCAAGGAAAGGCATGGCTTGGCAGTTCGGGCTGGACTGTTCCCATGAGGCACAGGGTCAGACTGATTTGCATATGGCCATGTCTGAACTATGGTGGCAGAGTGGGCTAAAGAACGGTGATGGATCAAAGTCGGATCTGTTGACTGGTTGAGAGTGTTTGATGGGTTCTGATGCTCCGTCCATCACCACCCCCTTTTGTACTGCTTTGTTCGCCATAAGTTGGCAGGGTATGCTCAGACGTGAGTCCCTTGCTCACTTTGCCACTGGATTCAAGCAAGCCTGGCTGAAGACGGCTGAAATGCCAGAAACCGGTCCTAGGAAGCTTGTTTCCGGTCCAGGGAAGGTATGGCTTGGCAGTTCGGGCTGGACTGTTCCCATGAGGCACAGGGTCAGACTGATTTGCATATGGCCATGTCTGAACTGGGGTGGCAGAGTGGGCTAAAGAACGGTGATGGATCAAACTCGCATCTGTTGACTGGGTGTGAGTGTTGGATTGGTTCTGATGCTCCGTCCATCACCACCCCCTTTTGTACCGCTTTGTTCGCCATAAGTTGGCAGGGTATGCTCAGACGTGAGTCCTTTGCTCACCTTGCCACTGGATTCAAGTAAACCTGGCTGAAGACGGATAAAATGCCAGAAACCGGTCCTAGGAAGCTTGTTTCTGGTCCAGGGAAGGCATGGCTTGGCAGTTCAGCCTGGACTGTTCCCATGAGGCACAGGGTCAGACTGATTTGCATATGGCCATGTCTGAAATGGGGTGGCAGAGTGGGCTAAAGAACGGTGATGGATCAAAATCGGATCTGTTGACTGGGTGTGTGTGTTTGATTGGTTCTGATGCTCCGTCCAACACCACCCCCTTTTGTACCGCTTTGTTTGCCATAAGTTGGCAGGGTATGCTCAGACGTGAGTCCCTTGCTCATTTTGCCACTGGATTCAAGCAAGCCTGGCTGAAGACGGATGAAATGCCAGAAACCGGTCCTAGGAAGCTTGTTTCCGGTCCAGGGAAGGCATGGCTTGGCAGTTCGGGCTGGACTGCTCCCATGAGGCACAGGGTCAGACTGATTTGCATATGGCCATGTCTGAACTGGGGTGGCAGAGTGTGCTAAAGAACGGTGATGGACCAAACTCGGATCTGTTGTCTGGGTGTGAGTGTTTGATTGGTTCTGATGCTCCGTCCATCACCACCCCCTTTTGTACCGCTTTGTTCACCATAAGTTGGCAGGGTATGCTCAGACGTGAGTCCCTTGCTCACTTTGCCACTGGATTCAAGCAAGCCTGGCTGAAGACGGCTGAAATGCCAGAAAACTGCCCTAGGAAGCTTGTTTCCGTTCCAGGGAAGGCATGGCTTGGCAGTTTGGGCTGGACTGCTCCCATGAGGCACAGGGTAAGACTGATTTGCATATGGCCATGTCTGAACTGGGGTGGCAGAGTGGGCTAAAGCACGGTGATGGATCAAACTCGGATCTGTTGACTGGGTGTGAGTGTTTGATTGTTTCTGATGCTCCGTCCATCACCACCCCCTTTTGTACCGCTTTGTTTGCCATAAGTTGGCAGGGTATGCTCAGACGTGAGTCCCTTGCTCACTTTGCCACTGGATTCAAGCAAGCCTGGCTGAAGACGGCTAAAATGCCAGAAACCGGTCCTAGGAAGCTTGTTTCCGGTCAAGGAAAGGCATGGCTTGGCAGTTCGGGCTGGACTGTTCCCATGAGGCACAGGGTCAGACTGATTTGCATATGGCCATGTCTGAACTATGGTGGCAGAGTGGGCTAAAGAACGGTGATGGATCAAAGTCGGATCTGTTGACTGGTTGTGAGTGTTTGATGGGTTCTGATGCTCCGTCCATCACCACCCCCTTTTGTACTGCTTTGTTCGCCATAAGTTGGCAGGGTATGCTCAGACGTGAGTCCCTTGCTCACTTTGCCACTGGATTCAAGCAAGTCTGGGTGAAGACGGCTGAAATGCCAGAAACCGGTCCTAGGAAGCTTGTTTCCGGTCCAGGGAAGGTATGGCTTGGCAGTTCGGGCTGGACTGTTCCCATGAGGCACAGGGTCAGACTGATTTGCATATGGCCATGTCTGAACTGGGGTGGCAGAGTGGGCTAAAGAACGGTGATGGATCAAACTCGCATCTGTTGACTGGGTGTGAGTGTTTGATTGTTTCTGATTCTCCGTCCATCACCACCCCCTTTTGTACCGCTTTGTTCGCCATAAGTTGGCAGGGTATGCTCAGACGTGAGTCCCTTGCTCACTTTGCCACTGGATTCAAGCAAGCCTGGCTGAAGACGGCTAAAATGCCAGAAACCGGTCCTATGAAGCTTGTTTCCGGTCCAGGAAAGGCATGGCTTGGCAGTTCGGGCTGGACTGTTCCCATGAGGCACAGGGTCAGACTGATTTGCATATGGCCATGTCTGAACTGGGGTGGCAGAGTGGGCTAAAGAACGGTGATGGATCAAACTCGGATCTGTTGACTGGGTGTGAGTGTTGGATTGGTTCTGATGCTCCGTCCATCACCACCCCCTTTTGTACCGCTTTGTTCGCCATAAGTTGGCAGGGTATGCTCAGACGTGAGTCCTTTGCTCACATTGCCACTGGATTCAAGCAAGCCTGGCTGAAGACGGATAAAATGCCAGAAACAGGTCCTAGGAAGCTTGTTTTTAGTCCAGGGAAGGCATGGCTTGGCAGTTCAGGCTGGACTGTTCCCATGAGGCACATGGTCAGACTGATTTGCATATGGCCATGTCCGAAATGGGGTGGCAGAGTGGGCTAAAGAACGGTGATGGATCAAACTCGGATCTGTTGACTTGGTGTGTGTGTTTGATTGGTTCTGATGCTCCGTCCAACACCACCCCCTTTTGTACCGCTTTGTTTGCCATAAGTTGGCAGGGTATGCTTAGACGTGAGTCCCTTGCTCATTTTGCCACTGGATTCAAGCAAGCCTGGCTGAAGACGGCTGAAATGCCAGAAACCGGTCCTAGGAAGCTTGTTTCCGGTCCAGGGAAGGCAAGACTTGGCAGTTCGGGCTGGACTGCTCCCATGAGGCACAGGGTCAGACTGATTTGCATATGGCCATGTCTTAACTGGGGTGGCAGAGTGGGCTAAAGAACGGTGATGGATCAAACTCGGATCTGTTGACTTGGTGTGTGTGTTTGATTGGTTCTGATGCTCCGTCCAACACCACCCCCTTTTGTACCGCTTTGTTTGCCATAAGTTGGCAGGGTATGCTTAGACGTGAGTCCCTTGCTCATTTTGCCACTGGATTCAAGCAAGCCTGGCTGAAGACGGCTGAAATGCCAGAAACCGGTCCTAGGAAGCTTGTTTCCGGTCCAGGGAAGGCAAGACTTGGCAGTTCGGGCTGGACTGCTCCCATGAGGCACAGGGTCAGACTGATTTGCATATGGCCATGTCTTAACTGGGGTGGCAGAGTGGGCTAAAGAACGGTGATGGATCAAACTCGGATCTGTTGTCTGGGTGTGAGTGTTTGATTGGTTCTGATGCTCCGTCCATCACCACCCCCTTTTGGACCACTTTGTTCGCCATAAGTTGGCAGGGTATGCTCAGACGTGAGACCCTTGCTCACTTTGCCACTGGATTCAAGCAAGCCTCGCTGAAGACGGCTGAAATGCCAGAAACCGGTCTTAGGAAGCTTGTTTCCGGTCCAGGGAAGGCATGGCTGGGCAGCTTGGGCTGGACTGTTCCCATGAGGCACAGGGTCAGACTGATTTGCATATGGCCATGTCTGAACTGGGGTGGCAGAGTGGGCTAAAGAACGGTGATGGATCAAAGTCGGATTTGTTGACTGGGTGTGAGTGTTTGATTGCTTCTGATGCTCCGTCCATCACCACCCCCTTTTGTACCGCTTTGTTCGCCATAAGTTGGCAGGGTATGCTCAGACGTGAGTCCCTTGCTCACTTTGCCACTAGATTCAAGTAAGCCTGGCTGAAGACGGCTGAAATGCCAGAAACCGATCCTAGAACGCTTGTTTCCGATCCAGGGAAGGCATGGCTTGGCAGTTCGGGCTGGACTGTTCCCATGAGGCACAGGGTCAGACTGATTTGCATATGGCCATGTCTGAACTATGGTGGCAGAGTGGGCTAAAGAACGGTGATGGATCAAAGTCGGATCTGTTGACTGGTTGTGAGTGTTTGATGGGTTCTGATGCTCCGTCCATCACCACCCCCTTTTGTACTGCTTTGTTCGCCATAAGTTGGCAGGGTATGCTCAGACGTGAGTCCCTTGCTCACTTTGCCACTGGATTCAAGCAAGCCTGGCTGAAGACGGCTGAAATGCCAGAAACCGGTCCTAGGAAGCTTGTTTCCGGTCCAGGGAAGGTATGGCTTGGCAGTTCGGGCTGGACTGTTCCCATGAGGCACAGGGTCAGACTGATTTGCATATGGCCATGTCTGAACTGGGGTGGCAGAGTGGGCTAAAGAACGGTGATGGATCAAACTCGCATCTGTTGACTGGGTGTGAGTGTTGGATTGGTTCTGATGCTCCGTCCATCACCACCCCCTTTTGTACCGCTTTGTTCGCCATAAGTTGGCAGGGTATGCTCAGACGTGAGTCCTTTGCTCACATTGCCACTGGATTCAAGCAAACCTGGCTGAAGACGGATAAAATGCCAGAAACCGGTCCTAGGAAGCTTGTTTCTGGTCCAGGGAAGGCATGGCTTGGCAGTTCAGGCTGAACTGTTCCCATGAGGCACAGGGTCAGACTCATTTGCATATGGCCATGTCTGAAATGGGGTGGCAGAGTGGGCTAAAGAACGGTGATGGATCAAAATCGGATCTGTTGACTGGGTGTGTGTGTTTGATTGGTTCTGATGCTCCGTCCAACACCACCCCCTTTTGTACCGCTTTGTTTGCCATAAGTTGGCAGGGTATGCTCAGACGTGAGTCCCTTGCTCATTTTGCCACTGGATTCAAGCAAGCCTGGCTGAAGACGGATGAAATGCCAGAAACCGGTCCTAGGAAGCTTGTTTCCGGTCCAGGGAAGGCATGGCTTGGCAGTTCGGGCTGGACTGCTCCCATGAGGCACAGGGTCAGACTGATTTGCATATGGCCATGTCTGAACTGGGGTGGCAGAGTGTGCTAAAGAACGGTGATGGACCAAACTCGGATCTGTTGTCTGGGTGTGAGTGTTTGATTGGTTCTGATGCTCCGTCCATCACCACCCCCTTTTGTACCGCTTTGTTCACCATAAGTTGGCAGGGTATGCTCAGACGTGAGTCCCTTGCTCACTTTGCCACTGGATTCAAGCAAGCCTGGCTGAAGACGGCTGAAATGCCAGAAAACTGCCCTAGGAAGCTTGTTTCCGGTCCAGGGAAGGCATGGCTTGGCAGTTCGAGCTGGACTGCTCCCATGAGGCACAGGGTCAGACTGATTTGCATATGGCCATGTCTGAACTGGGGTGGCAGAGTGGGCTAAAGCACGGTGATGGATCAAACTCGGATCTGTTGACTGGGTGTGAGTGTTTGATTGTTTCTGATGCTCCGTCCATCACCACCCCCTTTTGTACCGCTTTGTTTGCCATAAGTTGGCAGGGTATGCTCAGACGTGAGTCCCTTGCTCACTTTGCCACTGGATTCAAGCAAGCCTGGCTGAAGACGGCTAAAATGCCAGAAACCGGTCCTAGGTAGCTTGTTTCCGGTCAAGGAAAGGCATGGCTTGGCAGTTCGGGCTGGACTGTTCCCATGAGGCACAGGGTCAGACTGATTTGCATATGGCCATGTCTGAACTATGGTGGCAGAGTGGGCTAAAGAACGGTGATGGATCAAAGTCGGATCTGTTGACTGGTTGAGAGTGTTTGATGGGTTCTGATGCTCCGTCCATCACCACCCCCTTTTGTACTGCTTTGTTCGCCATAAGTTGGCAGGGTATGCTCAGACGTGAGTCCCTTGCTCACTTTGCCACTGGATTCAAGCAAGCCTGGCTGAAGACGGCTGAAATGCCAGAAACCGGTCCTAGGAAGCTTGTTTCCGGTCCAGGGAAGGTATGGCTTGGCAGTTCGGGCTGGACTGTTCCCATGAGGCACAGGGTCAGACTGATTTGCATATGGCCATGTCTGAACTGGGGTGGCAGAGTGGGCTAAAGAACGGTGATGGATCAAACTCGCATCTGTTGACTGGGTGTGAGTGTTGGATTGGTTCTGATGCTCCGTCCATCACCACCCCCTTTTGTACCGCTTTGTTCGCCATAAGTTGGCAGGGTATGCTCAGACGTGAGTCCTTTGCTCACATTGCCACTGGATTCAAGTAAACCTGGCTGAAGACGGATAAAATGCCAGAAACCGGTCCTAGGAAGCTTGTTTCTGGTCCAGGGAAGGCATGGCTTGGCAGTTCAGCCTGGACTGTTCCCATGAGGCACAGGGTCAGACTGATTTGCATATGGCCATGTCTGAAATGGGTGGCAGAGTGGGCTAAAGAACGGTGATGGATCAAAATCGGATCTGTTGACTGGGTGTGTGTGTTTGATTGGTTCTGATGCTCCGTCCAACACCACCCCCTTTTGTACCGCTTTGTTTGCCATAAGTTGGCAGGGTATGCTCAGACGTGAGTCCCTTGCTCATTTTGCCACTGGATTCAAGCAAGCCTGGCTGAAGACGGATGAAATGCCAGAAACCGGTCCTAGGAAGCTTGTTTCCGGTCCAGGGAAGGCATGGCTTGGCAGTTCGGGCTGGACTGCTCCCATGAGGCACAGGGTCAGACTGATTTGCATATGGCCATGTCTGAACTGGGGTGGCAGAGTGTGCTA